>NW_024582488.1:1099760-1104404 GCF_018398535.1 Haplochromis burtoni | reverse complement strand
ACACACACACACACACACACACACACACACACACACACACACACACACACTAGCGTTTTCAGTCGTTTTCACAAAGTTGTGCGTCCACATTAAAACAGCACAAAACGCTTCCAGTCCTGCGCATGCGTGAAAGCGAGTGAGAATTAAAGAATTTGAAGAAAAGCTACCTGGAGCATGTACAAACTGATATTAATCTTTTTTTAGGGCTGTCAAAATTGAGAGCAAACAAAACAACTGCTGTATAATGCCCTCCGCTGTCTGCATCACATGACTAAAATGCGTCATCGTTTTAGAAAGTCTGCGTTTTCGAGTGTCCACACTGCGACGGGGCAGCTCTGTTTTGAAATGTATGCGTTTTCGAGAGCGTTTTCAAAACGCTGCGTTTTTCCTTGAGGAAAACGGCGTCTCCGTGTGGACGGGAGGCCAAAACGGAGAGAAAACCATGCGTTTTCAAACGGAAACGCATTAGTGTGGACGTAGCCTAAAAATGACTTTTGAGTCTTTTTATTTGTGCTATAAGAATTGCAGCAGGTATTTTTCATTTAGTTTTCATTCATTTCCTTTATGGTTTAAAGGGGAAAAACTTGTTGTTTTTTTTAAAACAAAGAAAATCAGCACAATTTCTTTTTGCAAATTTGCAGGAATTCATGGCACTTTTCAGCCTTGTTTATCGTACAACTGTATAACAAAACACTCATGTACTTGATATATAACACAAATGACCTTTTATAAGTTAATAAATTAGTATTTTTCTCTGCATCACCGTTTCCTTGTCTATTTAAATTCTCATAGTCTCATTTTGACTGCTTTTGAAGGTTTTTTTTTTTTTTTTTTTTTTTCATTATACTGATGTTTGACCTCTGCTAGAAATGGGTCACATGTGCCTTTTTCTTTGATCAGCAAAACACTCAAAGTCACCACTAACATGATCCAGATTCTTCGTAGCGGTCACATTGGGCAGCAGTGTCTCCAGGCCCTCATGTTATATAAACAATCTTTCACTTTTAATGCATCCATTCATTCAAAAACAGTGTATATTTAGTCGCATGATATGCAGGATATATATTCAGCATTGCGTTTGATGGTATGATGGTCTGTGACGCTCCCGTGGTTTCGTTTTGTGAATTAAAAGTAATGCGCTGGGAGCTCGGTCACCAGTCTTTAAGATTCAGAACGTCTTCGGTCTCTCATGGTTTTATGACCAAAACCAATCTGCTGCATTTTCTACCACAAAGCTGACGACTCCCTAACAGATTATGAGCTCCTATGTTGCAGGAGTCGCATGAACTCACCGCAAACCTAAATTACAAAGTGTCTTTTCTTCAGAGGAGCGCCTTTGTGTCATTTTAGCTTGCACAACCTTTTTATCCTTTCTCTTTTTATGCTCCACTTTCTTGCAAACCTCCAAGATCTTATCTGTTTAAAAAGAAGGAAACATTTTTGTTTTTTAAATTTGGTCTTCAAAGCAGTATAATTTCTTGGTTTGCCTTGAACCCCCAGCAGACTCACAGGAAGCTGCAACACTCATTTCCCTTTAAAGGGCTCTGGTTCTACTAATGAAGCCAGATGTGAAACAGACAGTATTTTCTCAAAGTTTCGTCTTGTTGCGAATACTGGGGGAAAAGAGCCGCTATAATTTTAAAACAAGAATAATCATGAAAGCTATTTGTATATAAATATGACTTTAATCCATTTCAATGTGCTGGCAACTCCTTTGTTTTATTTATTACAAATAAGAGCATATGAAATGTGTGATTTGTGTGATTTCCGTTTCTCAGCATCACTGCAGAGCTTCTCAACATCAGAGATGTAAGAAGTCACTTTAATATTCATGCAGGACTGCAGGGTGTAATCAGTCAGGAAACAGTGATGTTTGGACTTCATGTAGTTGATGTCTGAGAAAACCTGCTCGCATGTGGATCCAAAGATGACAGATACGGAGATACATTTGTCTCAAAAGGGTTGCAAATGCACACAATATGATCCACAACTGTAAGCTAAGCTTTGCAAATGTGTACAATGAACTTTTGAGGACTCGCACGCACGTGCTTCAATCCACACACAAAACAAAAAACCACCATGTGAAACTGTTTTACAGATGCAAACATCCAAACCTGAATAAATACTAATCATTTACGCACAATTTATAAAGTTCAGCTTCACGAAGGCAATCATTTTCACTTTCAAAAAACCTTCTGTGTATACAGAGTCTAAACCTACACGTAACATCTCTCAACCCTCTCTTAAACACATGTGGGCGAGCGCCTGATACGCACAGATCACGTCACACAGGGAAGGTTGTGCCTGTGACATTTAACATTTTCTTATTTTAGCCACAGCCGAGGAGCAAAAGAGCCGCGAGTCACCGACCTCTGTCCTGGCTTAACTTACTTTCACAATCATAATGATAGACTACTTTCAATAATGATACATATTTTTAATGCAGCTCAGAAACTCCTCACAAACTGTGGAGTAGTGCAGTCCTGTCATTACTCCACCTGCATCCCTATTACTGCTGTGGAATCTGCAGTATCGAGCCACTTTATAGACTGTCCTTTTAAAGTTGGCATTTACTTTGTGTATCCAGGTGACATTGCGCAGACAAGAAGCAGTCTGATGGGAGGTCCCAGCTCATTGGAGACCCGAGACACAGCTCGCACTCTAATTAAAGCTTCCCCGAGCCTTTGATCTCAGCAGAGCTTCAATAACGAGGCACAAACAACAGAGAAGTCCCCCATGTTACGTGGACTCCCTCACAGCTTTGAGGAGACAGCTGTACTCTTGTCATCCTTCCACCACATCAAAGACCCGTGTTTATATTTCCTTGTATGTTCAGGTTTCATGCTGCGAGGTGCAGCAGCGGAGGAGGGACCCCATAGTGGCCATATTGTCTTCGTCAACATCCTCCGGTTGCTGTTCGGCGTGTGCATTTATTTCTTTAGTTCTGCACTGTGGTCACTTAAAAAGAAACCACAGCTTTCTTTAGAAGCACCACATTTTTTCCTCTGTGTGTGTGTTTAAACGCAAGACTCGAGTAGCGAGCTTTTTCTGTCTTTATGCTTGGAAAGATCTTCTCACATGCATCAAGTTTTCATTATTCATACAACTGGCTCTTTGTTTTGCTCTGCCCTGTTTTATTCATGAAAGTGATATTCTGTGGCAGCAGCTACATGGTGGATATACTAGAGCTCGAGGCACTTTTGAACTTAAAGCAACACATAAGTTTACAAAAAGGTGTAAATATTGAAATAATTCAAGCTGAATCTATTTAACTGATTTGGTGTAATAACAAAAAGTGTAATATCCCAAAATCCACTACCAGCACCTCCAATATGGTGCTTTGCAAATGTATTAGTCCACCACTCAATGTTAATTCAGGGCAGCTGTGGAGTAAACCTAACAGTAGCGATAATTACCAAATTTTTATGTTTCTGTAATAGTTAATCTACCAGTGTGTGCAAATGCTCTAATCAAAATAATATTTTTAATGCTAAAATAAAATTATTGATGTTGTCATTGAATTTTTAAAGTTACACTTTTACAAAAAGCAGAAAAAAATAGTAAAAGATGCCAAATTAAAGCTATTTATGTTCAATAATTTCATTCCTGAGCAGAAAAATTAGTGTTGGTGGTTGAATGTTTTGCATCATTGAATTTGCAACTTCTCAGAGACGTCCGCTGTGCCGGTGTTCTGACAAACCATCGTACTTTGGCAAATCGTCCACCGAACGTAGTTTATGCACATTTCTGCCGTCACACAAGAATTCCAGCAGAAATGTAAGTATGTAGGACGGTTTGCCACTTAACTTTACCCATCAGAGTATGCTTCTAGCTTATATTCACAAAGATATGATGGTTTGACACTTAATTTTGTGTTGTGCGCATGCAAAGCACATGCGCAGAAACAACCGCTAGGATGGTTTGTGAGGTAAGATGGACTCCCAGAACACCGGCTCAAAAAACACGAATTTAGTTTCTTATTTGCATAATAGATAACAATGCAACTTTTAGTTTTAAACCATTTTTAACAGATTATTATATACAGAGTATTTGTTTTGTTTTTTTTAAATCACAAGTGAAACAGCTGGACTAACCAATAATTAGGCTGACATTTTATGAAGGGTTCAATATTTGTGTCATTTGGTCAAATTCAAAGTTACAGTCGGAAGACACTCTAATGTACACACCTGCCCTGCAGCGTATACAGCTGCCATCTCTATACCGTGATTAATGGCAGTGGCAATATGAAACCCACCACTCCCTAAGTGCTGCCATGGTTTCTTCTCACTGGGTTTGTTTCATCTTTCTAATGTGGTTGGAATACAGATGGTATGAAGTTGAAAGGGAAAACCCATTTGTAGGATCCTTTTAATGAATTGGACTGAATTGGAAACCCCCCAGCTGAGATTCCTTTAAGCAGGAAGGAAAAAACGTTGTGCAAATTAAATCAGCGACATGTGTTACACAACACAGCTTCGCTAAACAACCGTTTCCAAAATTCAAAACCTCATGCTACGTGTAGCTTTTTCTGGTAAAAGGCAGTCGTGATTGTAAATGTAATTTACTATCATCTCCCTCTTTATTTCTCTCACATCCAACACACACACACACACACACACACACACACACACACACACACACACA
>NW_024582488.1:988627-1099740 GCF_018398535.1 Haplochromis burtoni | reverse complement strand
ACACACATTCTTTCTCGCACATCTTGTGATCTCTGAGAAGGCTTTTCATTGAGCTCTGGATCACTTCCCAGCCTCCTCAATGGGAAAGAACTGATGTGTGTTAGATCTGACAGATAGTCAAAGGTCCTGTCCATGGAACTGATGCTTGCTAATGGATTTTCCCACAGGGGAAGGTCTGTGTCTTTACAATCGTGTGAATTTACATTTAAGAGGCAGTTTACTGAGTATTGATAAACCCAAGGTCCAGGTGATCGTATAGTTCACCAAAAAAACGTAAGACTGCTTAGTAACTTCCTTATCTACACTCACCTGTCAAACATGCCTGAGGTTTCCTCTTGCTGAGTTTGTTTCTCCTGGGTTCTGGTTACCTGATTATGTCTCGATTAGCTAAAAAGCTCCAAGTCGGGGAAATGACAGACCAGGTGGTGGTTAGGTAGGTGTTGCAGATCAGTCAGGTCACCTAGCGTGACTCTATAATTTCAGACACCAGCCTAGCAGCCAGTGACTGAGAGCGTAATCCTCTTTGCTGTCTGTTAAAATACTTGGACACTGTACAGCTTTACCTGTAAGCAACATGAAGAACAAGAGTGACAGACTGAAAATCTGCATAGAAGTACTCAGTCTTGCTGCGGTTCAGGTCGGTTGCATATGCACAGTTCAGTTAGAGCCAAAAACATGTGGCGTTTCGTGCAAGCGTGATCATGTCTGAGAACTCACTTGGATCAGTGATGCATTTAACAGCATCTTGTGTCACAAGTAATAAACAACTACAATATATTGCACTGTGAAAATAAATGCATCCAGTTAACTTTGCTTCAGTGCTTGCTTCAGCTCATCTCTCTATGAATTGTATCGTGTGGCTAAAACTGGCAGACTGACTATTTGCAATTTCTTATTCAGTAAAATATAAAAACGGCTTTAAGACGACTCACAATCTGCAATGCTTTTGGTGGTTTTTTTGGATATAAATTCATGTTTTTTTTCCCAAAAACATTGTGCACATTCAAACAGGTTTAGCTACATAACTAATTTCCTTGGCAACAACTGTTGCCATTGCAACGGTCTGAAGCCAGCATCAGGAATGTGCATCTTGTTGCTCGTGAACTCGCCCCAAATTTACCCTCACTCCTAAAATCATTGTGCTGCCTTTTTCAAAAACTCCCAATAGCCCCCTTTAATATTAAATGTAGTGTTTATTTCAGCATTATGGCTCATAAAAAGACTACAATGCCCTCTATATCTTTAGAAAATAAATCCCCACTCTCTTACTACAGGAGCTGGCTTGATACCCACTCAGAAAGCTTGTCCATCATATCGCTGTGAGTGGCTCCCACAATGAGTTTTGTCTGAGGATAATTGGGTTTGATATAGGCCTGGTGCACAGGCCAAGGTTGTAATATCATCCAGGTGGCAACACTATAGTGGAGAGATCAAAAAATTCATTGTCATGACTCATAATCTCATAAACATCTGATACGCTATATGAGTCAGTGTGAAAGAAATATGGAAGCTTCACTGTTAAATTAATAGTAAAGGCCTCTCTAAATCCATCACACCATCACTGTTAAACTGTATCCCACAACCATGAGATGCATTTCTGTGGGCGTGTGTGTGATAGCATTACTGAGTCAGCCTTGTGGCGCGGCTGATTGAGTTAACATATTTGGAAGAAATCTTTTACATTCAGGCGTAGAGGCCAGATAATGTGTTGAGCATGTGGACGCTGAAACTCTAGCGGTGTTCGATGATTTAAGTGGAAAAGCTAGCATGACACCGGCACCACTTTCACACACAAAAGCCTGTATTTGACACAGTATTATAAATGCACTCATCTGTTTTGTATGTGCACCATTAAGAGTAGAGAATGGTTTCACCTCAGTGGCACTTATATTAAACCTGATATAGAACGAACAGTGTGCATTTGCTGAAAAGATTTGTGAAGCTGCAGTTTAGTAATGGTTGTTCCCACAGTGCTTATAATGTGTTGTCTTTAAAGGGGAACTACCTGGATAGAACATGAATTTCTTGTGTGATAATGGTGATTTCTTTGTATTGCTCTTATTGTTTTTCCTTTTTGCATTTCTTTTACAGAGCAAAGAAATAGCCTTTCAGCTCCAGGAAGACTTAATGAAAGTCCTCAATGAGCTATACACAGTAAGTAGTAACGACTGCTATTTTTCACTAATGCACTTGAATACATTCATCTTGGCTGTGGTTGAGACTAGTTTATAGCATTGAGCTCAATAATTTCTTACTGTCTGTAACAACTTGATGTTTTTAACCCTGAAACTGGAAGATATCTGATGGATTCTAAACATTCAAGCAAATGTATTGCAAACAAAGTACAGGAAAAGTCACATTTCTTTGCACCACAAAAGCATAAAACTGTCCCCTTTACTCTCATAAATCAGCCATTCAAAGCTACAAAGTTTCATCTCTGCGTTTGACTCATTACAGTTCATATTCTGTTTCTAATAGCTTTCATCAGCCAGGTTTGTTTTTTTTTTTGCTCTTGAAAACGACTCATGCAAAGTCACACTGGGAGGTCTGAGCCAAATAGCAACTTGCTCCCTATCATTCTTTATTTCTTTCAGTAGCTGACATCAGAGACAGACAGAAAACCTGGGAAAAGTCCAGGTTGCATTACACGCAACAAAGTTCTACATTCAAAATGAGAACCATTGTAATTATGCTATATGTGCCCAAGACTACTAGCTTGCAGGTTGCAAGAAACCAAACCATGGCTCTGAACCTGTCAACTCACAGGTTAAAATTTCACCCCAGTAGGTCAGTGAAATTTTACCAAGCTGTCAAACCGGTGCATCACACAGGCTGCACATGTGCAGTGTAGTTCCTAACGCTTTTCATTTGTATTGTTAGCAGCCTCTGTGTACCTTTGACCCTGCTAGTTACTGCCTTAACTATCAGCTCTGCTAGTCCTTGTATTCAATGCCTCACAGAAGCCATGGATATGCAAACTCCAGCAAACCCTTTAAAAAGTAAAATGAATGAAAAGTTAATGTTTGATATTTATTAAATATTGTGTAGCGTATGTACTGTAGCCTATGTATAGCGTGAGTAGCATTTCATAAATAACAACAAACCTAAGGTTTAAAGCTTATGAAATATAATTCAGTAATACTGTTCGTGTGTGATTTTGTGTTTTTAGTTGCTTTCCTGACGCATCGTCACCTTGCATGTACGGTGATGTAGCAACAAGTCAAATCAGTTGTTCTGCCTTCCCAGAACATTCACTGAAGAGCAGTTCAGTTTGCTTATAGAGTCTCCAGTTACTCACCATGAAGGACTGAAGTTGGTTACACTTCCCCTGTGTGTAAAGGGGGCAGACCAGCCCTCGCTCCTCCAAACACAACAACGTGTTACTCTCGAGCTTAATGTGTGTCACTCTCACCACAGTCCACGCTGTAGATTTGGCCTGCTTTAACCCCAGTGGGAGGACACACGTGAGCACACACGCACACGCGCGCACAGAGGGTAGCTGTTGCATCAGACAGCCGCAGTCCCAGTGTCGGCCACCGCCACTGAAATAACAGGTCTCGTCCGTGTCTAAATGTGTCCCTCTAAAAAAAGCGGTAAAGTAAACACAGCAGTGGCAGACTCCAGACCATTAAGTGAGGAGTACGCGGACCAAGGTCAGTCACCCATCTCTAAACTGGTTCCAGTTAAGCCAACCCCACCAAAGACGAAGGGCTCCAGACAAACCAGGCTTTGCTCTGTTGTTCCACTCGTACAGAAATAACTCACATTGGGGGAAAGATGTTTAGATTTTGAATGGGTGAGTCTCTATTTGTACTGAAGCTGAGGTTTTGTGCAGACAAATGTATTTCATACACAGGTTGTGGAGCTGTAATTTGCCGGAGTCAGTTCATTCCAGGTTAAACCGCTCTGTGCTCTATATTGCTGCCTTGGACGTTTGAATATAATTTTGGTCCTTCTACTTAGTTCAGTAGTTTTGGCCGACCGCCACGAACCATCAGCTCAGATCTCATTTCCTCTCCTCGTCATTTTCACCTGTTTTGTTTCTCTTCCTCCAAATGCTTCCCTAATGTCTTCATTTTCATGGATGTGTGGGGTTGAGTGGCCTATTCTGCTTTCAGACTTCACAATGACATCATGAATTTGTTTCAGTTTTCCTCTTACCATGCCACTGAGTCATCATTATTTTCCTATGAGTCCACTGTCTGTTTATCATCTATGTTAATAAGACTATCAGCTCTCTTGTAAAGTTTGCAAAGTTCATTATTTGTATTTTGTAGTTAACCTGCTACTTGCAGCTGAGTCACTGCCTAATGGATCCATGGAGTACAGTGAGGAACGCAGGAGGAGGATGATTCAAGCTTTAGGAAGTAGCTCTAATCAGCAGGCCACTATCAGCGTAATAAACTTCTGCTGTGTTACATTGTTACAGTGTGAAGGCAAAACGGTGAATGACTTCAGCTTAAATGCGATTATAGCTTTAAGAAAAAGACACATTTTTGAGGTTTATGCTACATGAAGACATGAAGCCAGAGCCAAATACCATCTCATTAAAAAGCTGAATTGAAAGTCTAAAAATAGTCCTCTTGATAATTTCCTGAGTGCATCTTTTTAGTTTTTTGGCCTGTGTGGTTTGTGTACTTAACTGCCCCTTAAAAACAAAAAAGACTCTTTGATTTGTGGTTCAGCACAAGAAGAACTGTGAGCGATGAGTGCTTTGACAGGAGTTGAATCGATAGGTGATAAATGAGTGAGTCAGAAGATGGAAGCCTTATTTGCGGGTTAGGTCACGATTAAGACGATGGATTATTCTGATCTTTGACCCCACAGGAACTAACCCAACACCCAGAGGCTGCTGCCTTTTTTGTTTTTTCTGGTCTTGAAATAAAATGATGCCTTTTCCTTCCTGTCCAGGTGATGAAGACGTATCACATGTACCACTCGGAGAGCATCAGCGCTGAGAGCAAGCTGAAGGAGGCTGAGAAGCAAGAAGAAAAGCAGATTGGCAGGGCTGATCCTGTCTTCAGCATTCGAATGGAGGAAAAATACCAGAGGCGCAGCTCTGTGAAGAAAATTGAGAAGATGAAAGAGAAGGTAAGATGCCAGGTGTTAAAGGCAGCAAAAGCCAGTAGTTGCACCATAAAAGAGAAAAAAATAACTTTTCAGTATTGAAAAAGAAACTGCAGTTAAGGAAAAGACTCACCCAGGCTTTGTTTTCTTAGAACAGGCCTGTTGTCTGTTAAATCTCTGTGGCAAATGATTAAAGTCCAGGCAACTGATTTTTTTATAACACAAGTTTTCCAGGAAGTCTTAAAATATGGGTGATCTGGAGTGTGTGAATCAGAGCCCAGTGCAGTGGTCAGCGCGTGTTGACTAACAGCCTCATGCTTGTCTGCTGAAGAGGAAGTGCAAGTTAAAAACTTCTGTCCCACACTGAGGTGTCCAAGTTGAAACCAAGGCCACAGCCTGGTTTTAGTTCATTTTTTTGTTTTTTTTCCGTACTTGGTCCTTTTCATGCCAGACTGTAACTTATTTCTCCTCTAACGTTGCCTAAAATGTTTTGTTTTGACAGTAATCTAGTCCCAGCACTGCGACTCGCTGTGCGTGCGGAGACATGAAAGCATAATCACTTGTCAAAAGGCAAATCTTCACTCATTAAATTCACCCCGTCTCGCTCGCTCTGTTGTTGTCTGTTTCTCATTCTTGCTTCTAATTCTCTCATCAGCGTCAAGCCAAGTACTCCGAGAACAAGCTGAAGTCGATCAAAGCGCGGAACGAGTACCTGCTGACGCTGGAAGCGACAAACTCATCCGTTTACAAATACTACATCCACGACTTGTCGGACTTAATTGATGTAAGTATGAAACCACGGGATTTTGGCAGTCGTGTTGTGAGCCAGCTTCTTCTTCTTCTGCACACACTTTTTTTGCCTCAAGTGAGACTGAGGAGAATATTAATAATCAGAACACACACGTTTTAAGTGGTGGTCTTTTGTTTTTTTTACTTTCCAATGCAGATTTTGGGAGATGGATACTGGTTGGTACATGTAGTAGTAATAATAATAATAATAATAATGTATTTTCCCAGAATAATTTTATATGGAAAATCTGGCAATTAAATGCCTATACACAATTAATCAAAAGCATTGTTGCACAACAATAGAAGAGTGCCTGCACTGCAGATGTCTCTGCATTCGTTTTTGGCCTCTTGAAATTTTCTTTGGCTGATACAGATTAAACTGTGGTATTTAACATATTGATTTATTGTCCAAACAATCAATGTATGCATCGGTACTTTTATTTGTCCTGATAAACAATGTCAAAAATACCCAGCAAATCAGTAGTGTTGTTGTTAAGTTGATAATAATTGTGCGCCACCACAGTAACGGTGCGGATAGGTTATTTGATGATACCAGGCTGCTATAGGACAGTTAGATTATGGAGAAGATTACCCAACCTTAATCACTACTTCACCCCTTTTTATAGACATTGACCCCCCACCCCCACCCCCGGTTAAGATTTTCTCATATTTGTTTGAGCTTCTTATGCAAAAGACCAATTACTGCGCAGGGCTTTTTCTCTGACCTTCAGAAGAAAGACTGATGACTTTAGCAGCTGTGCTTAATATAAGAGTTCTGGACACTAGACTGTGGGATGGAAATTATAGTGCAGGACCAAATTAAAGCAGCTTTATTAACTTTGGTGATGAAAGCTATTCTTTCCTCCTACCATACTCTGTCATTATTGAAATCCTATGTTTAATATTTAGTTATACATTATGTAACAGCTATTTTTCACATGTTTCAGATTGGTTGAATAAAAAAGGGGGCGTGACCCTGAACTGGCTTCTTTTTTATATTAAAGATGATTGTTACCTAATCTGATCATGTTGTTTTTCTTTGTTTTGCTTTATGCAATACAGATATATATGACTTATTCACAGTTTCATTACCTGAGTCATTTCTTTTTCTTTTTTTTTTTTTTGAAAGAGAGAGATAAACTTACTGCACCACTTTCTGTCGCGTTTCTAAGGAAACCGGAGACGGCTGGGATTTTGGCAAGTGTTTGGGTTTTTATATTCCAGACAGGACTGAAGGAGAGAAGAGAGGGAGAGAGAAATGCAACCTCTATTCAGCGGCATGCTGTGCGCTGAAATTACCCCTCTCCCTGCTTTGCTCAGAAGCCTTCACATCTCACCAGGGTGTGTGTGTGCGTGTGTGTGTGTGTGTGTGTGATTGTGTGAGAGATGCTCTCTGCGTGAGCTTTGTGTGCAGGCTCACAAGCATTTGTTTATTGATGAAGAGACTTTTTATAGTGAAAAACAAAGTGTACAAGCAGGCTGGTTGTAGCATCGTGTTTGACAGTTGTTCAGGCCATTTTGTGTTTCTCTGTGTGGAGCTCTAGGTGGGTGCTGTTGTTAGCAGTGACCTTGGCAAATCAGATCCCGGAGGTACGGCTCGAGTCGTGCAACACAGAGGCAATACTTTTGGCTCAGAAAGTGATGTCATTTAGTCTCTCTTTTTTTTTAACCATAAAATGTAGCCAGCTATTGCTCATTTATATTTCTGTGTAAATTTGAGAGTTGCTCTTCACTTTTAACAAGAAGAATTTAAAACATTTTTATTGCATCCATGGTTTATAATTTACAGCATCTAAATAAAAATAAGCACAGCAAAATAATTAGTAACACAAAGTCACTCTTTGTCTGGTATTACACACCAGGTCTGTGCAAATGAACTCCTTTCTCTTCTTGTCATTGGTTTGCTATTGCCACTATCGCTGAGGGTGGCTTTTTCACTGTCACCGAGTGCTCCTTTGCATCACGGTCTGGATTTACAGAAACCACTTTGAAATGCATTTGTCACACTTGGAATCAACTGCAGGTTTTTTTTATCTGCTTAACATGTGAAGAAATAACCAACGTGGCTAAGTAACAATAGTCTGTGGCTGAATTATTCAGTTACTTTTTTGCCAAAGGTTGAGTGTAAAGTTGATGAATAATAATAACTGAATGATTTTGTTTAACCCTCTTAAATTAAAGCTGAAAGTCTAAGCTCCGTAATAATCAACCATAATTGATAAAATCAATTTACTAATCTGCCTTTTTTCTTTTTTTTCCATCCAGTGCTGTGATTTGGGTTACCATGCCAGTCTGAATCGTGCCCTGCGGACTTACCTGTCTGCCGAATACAACTTGGAGACGTCACGCCACGAGGGTCTTGACATCATCGAAAATGCAGTGGACAGTTTAGATCCACGAAGTGACCGACAGAGGTTCATGGAGATGTACCCTACGGCCTTCTGTCCTCCAGCAAAATTTGAGTTCCAGCCTCACATGGGAGACGAAGTACGTGGTGCAGCTGGATTTTATCTAATAAGTGGTGCAAATATACTGAATACCTTTCAGCTTAATTTTGAAAAATAAAAATATCTCAGCCTTAACAAGGTCAGATATTCAGTGGCTTGAGCTTTTTATTGCGTATGGGCTGCTGGATCAGGTTTTATGGGGTACTGAAATTAACAAATCATGTGTTATTACGTCCCCTGAAGTCATGAAGCTCAACATGTGTTAGGGATTTTACTGTTTGGCTGGCACTCTGCTGATAGAGTGTCTGTTTACTAGCTGTTTTTGCATCGGTGTCTGCATTCATTTGGGAGACGTCACTGTGGTTTGCCTTGCAATTGGAAAAAGAATTTGGATGCCTACATCCTGTTTAAATTTAGAGCTTACGTGACCTTGTTTCTCTGATAGCTTGAAATTTCAGGTACATGGTCAGTGATGCTGTGATTTGTCTATATTTCCAGGTATGTCAGATCTCAGTGCAGCCACCAGTGAATGGGGAGCTTATACTGAGGTTCCAGCAGCTGCAGTCTCGTATCGCTACTCTGAAGATTGAAAATGAAGAGGTAAAATGGGGGCAAGAAAAATGGAAATCGCAATCCGGGTGTTTGTGTTGCAGGGGGTTTAGTTGCGTCAAACATGTCTCAGTTTTGTTGTCTGCCTGAGATTTGGCAGCTTTGTTATGTGTTTATTTGTTGGATGCACGGTGCTGACAGTGAATTAAAGATGCTCAACAAAGTTAACTTCAGCCAGAAGTCATCCAAGGTGAGATGGAAAATAGTTATAGATGAGACACAAGCTTACAAACTGTGTTTTTTCTTCTTGCTCATGCCCCGAAGGTAGCCTCTGAAAGCCTCTCCGTGAAGCCTGTCGTTTTGCTCCCACCTGTGCTGCATTGACATTGTGGGTGCTTCTTTGCTTCTCAGGCTCTTTTGTTTTAATGCATCTGCAGCATGCCTGAGTAAATTTACATTTTGTTTTCTTGAAAATGGAGAAGAAAGGCTTTTTGTTGGTTCAGAGTGCAGTCACCTCCATCGGGCTGTTACTTTGTATCACGTCTGACCTGCTTCTCCTTTCTGCTTCTCTCCCTCCACATCGCTGCACTTTCTTCTTTTATCCTCTTACAAAGACACAGGAGCAGGCCTCACAACTTCATCTGCATTCATCATCATTTTATATTCCCTTTGATCAGATGGTCAAATCTTTAGTTAAACAGACGTCTAAACTATACGTCTACAGGAATGAACTATGAGTGCAGAATAACAGTATGTGCGGCTTATTTGAATATGCAAAATACATTCAGTAACTTTATTAATTGAATTTATCAAGCTTTATGACAGACTGTGTGTATGTGTATATACACATACACCCCACGTCATTAGAAGAAAATATCAGTCAGTCAGTGGTGAAAATGATCCTCAGTCACAGCCTATTTACTGAGACTCAGATTGTGGTGTTTCATGGAGTATAACCAGACGAGTCAGAGTCCTGTTGGCGTCACCACAGTTTGTCTGCAGTACGTATAGTGTTTAATCAACTGTGCATATACATGTGACTGTGTGTGTGGTTGAAAAGCCCCGGTTGCTTCATGCCCTTGTCCTCCTGCCTCGCTGAAGCGGATGTCCTGGTGGGTCAAAATTGGAGGGCGCCGCTGCCTCATGTTAGGATCACCAGATGGCCTCTCTTCCTGGGCATGACGTGCCAGATACATCCTTGGAAAATGAACTTTCTAAGCACTGTGGCGACCTAAAAGCTGGACTGTCAAACGTACGAGGGAGAAGGAGCGTCTGTCTTTATCTGGACAGGAAAAACTACAGGGCAGTGCTTCATAGAGAAGTGCAGCTGCTTCCTCAAACCTCTTTGGCTGCCGTGAAGTTGGTGAAAGAAAACATTGCTGAATAATTTACTCTGCATTGGCGCTGGATAGAGTGCAACACAGGGAGAAGGACGCTGGATTTCACTTTTATTTAGGCGTAGGGCTTAGCATAATCCTGCTGGATTTCTTTCATCAAAAAACTCATTTCTCTAAGGACATAATTTCATTTCTCCTCATCAGTCAGTCGGTGTGATTTGTCTTTTTGCAGACTTAATAATCTGCCCATTTAGATCTCATTTGCCTCTGCATGACCCAGTGCTCACACAGACTAATTTTCCTCCTCTGATTTCTGCCGTCTTCTCCTGCAAATACACAAGCACACTTAATGGTTGTTCTCAAGATGTTTCACACTAAACCCTGGCAATCTAATAGCATCATCTTTGCAGGGAGTGTTTGTTTTTCCTCCAGATAAATATCAAGGAAGCACATCAAAGCCTGTGTGTGTGCTCATAGCGGAAGATCAGCGAATTACCCACTTACTGTACTGCAGGGTCTGTTGAAAGCTGTGGACTGCAGTCTGACTTCTGATGACGGATGTAGGATTAACTAGGAGTGGTGTGCTTCCCTGCAAAATAAACCTTTATTCCACTTTTTTGCGACTGGAATTATTTTTTGCTTTTAACACTGCTGAAGTTGAGTTCAGTTTAGATAATGATGGCTACTTGCTTACTTTTGGAACGTCTATATCAAAGTATAGAGACACCGGATTTATGGTTTATAATTTACGGATTAACACGCATATCCACCGAGTCTCTCTAAGAGCTCTGCTGTAACTGAGCCCTGCACCGAACACTGGTAACTATCCGTCTGCTGAATAATGGATAAACTCAACAACTTTTTCACTAGGAGCATTTCTATCACACATGCATGGCTCTTGTCTTCATGATGACAGCTGGGCCTCTCGCCTCCATGGTGCCACTCTGAATGAGGCTGCCAGGAACACAGGGAGAGGAACTCAAACGCACTCAGTCTAACCAACGGCTACATGTTAGAAGTTACCTGTCATTGTGTAAATTTGCCTTTTCAGTCATTTGAAAGTTTCACTTTACTGAATCTAGCATTTCATGTTCCGTGCGTGTCTGCGTGTTTCCTTTCCTTCATGAAAGGTGGGATAACTACATCCATTCTGTGTGCACGAGCATGTGTGTCAGCGGCGTAATTCATCACAGCAACACATGAAAGCTGAAAAGTCTTCTTTGGTTTTCAGGGCGACTCTTTTTTTCTTCTTCTTTGAAGGTGAAATGAGTCACGGGTCAGGCAGTTTAAAAGAAACAAGCCACAATCCACAGTTGTCTCAGTGTGTATAATTGTTACACGAGGAATTCGCCTTGTTCTTTCATTACCTCTGAGCTTGCGCTCACTAAATAACTGACAAATGGGGTCACTACCTTTTGAGGTGGGGTCATTCTGATCATTAAGGATAATCAAGAGGAATTCCAGCTGCGTTACATTCAGGGTCCCATTGACCTGTGTGTTCCCCACCTTTTTAAAATCTCAGTAATTGAACTGACATGGTGAGTGTCTCCATGAAATGCTGCAGTTTTGCTTAATTTTTCCAGGGAAGTGCTTGTTGGTGGGTTTTTGTGTTGTTGTTGTTGTTGTTGTTGTTTGGGTGTTTTTGTGGCTTTTCCACATCAGTGATTCATGTTCACACCTAACACACTTCAGTTTAGTCTCTTATGCCTCCCTGTCTGCCTCCTTTACTTTCTCTGTTTATATTTGCTCTGTTTGTATTGCCATTGGTCCATACTCTGCAAGTGCCTTGATCCTTTATATACATATTTACATTTGGGATGACTCTGAAGGCTTAAACGTGCCAAAGTGTGCACACACGCATCAGTTTTTCCCCCTGGATGTGTGTGTGTGTGTGTGTGCGCGTCTTTAACTTTTATCTACTCTCTCATTTGAATGTCACATGTTGTGCCATCTTATGTCATAATATTATGGACACAGTTATGCCCTGCAGCTCTTGCAGCAGTGGTCGAACATCTTTCACACTAAGTGGTGGGGCATGCTTGGCCAAGTCCTGGTGTTTATAAGCTCTGAGAGAAGAACTGTTGACAGGAAGACGTGGTTATGAAAATGGATCTTAAAAGCCTACAGCTCAATCTGGCATTTCCATCTGACACTGTTCACCTCTGCACCCCGTGAGTGTGAACACAATGATAAATGAGTCACTTTGAACCGTCGGGAAATTCTTTTATTTTAGGGAACATTCACCTCGTCAGAAACCACCTGAATTTTAAAGTGTGTCTTGGGATAGAGAGTGGTTTTCAGGGAGTGAAGTGAGTTTCTGTGTATACTGAGATGGTAACATAGTGATATTGAAGAGATGACATCAGCTTTTTCGCACCTTCTCTTCTTTTCACAGATCAAAAAGACATCAGAGGCAACCCTGACCACCATCCAGGACATGGTGACCATTGAAGACTACGATGTGTCTGAGTGCTTCCACCACAGCCGGTCCACCGAATCAGTCAAGTCCACAGTGTCGGAGACGTACCTCAGCAAGCCCAGCATCGCCAAGAGGAGAGCCAACCAGCAAGAGACGGAGCAGTTCTACTTCATGGTGAGTGCAGAGATGAGGTCCGCTGCAAGTTAGCGAAAGTAATGACTTTAAAATTTATTTTTAATGTAGAAAACAGAAATAAATATCAAATCCATGCTGTCTGTAATGCAGCTTTACAACAGATTTATTCCTGTGTGATCATAAACCACAGAATCTATATAATAAATCTTAGAACATGTAGTCAAAGCTTTTATCTATATATGAATATACTTGATATTTGGGTTGTAGGTGATGTTTAACTTATGCACATCATTCCTATGAAATCTTTGATCAGCTGGCAGAGGAGTAACTGCCCCAGAATATCTCCAGCTGCCAGCTGCAATCTTGTTTCAATCCAGGGATGGACATGCTCTGATAAGAGCTTCTAAAAGGGGCGCTTAGCACGTCCTTTTGCCCTTGGCTGCTTCATCACAGACTGCCGTCTTAAGAGTGGGTGCTCCTGCCGGTGCTCAGGGCTGCTGGGTAATTACTCTAAATTCTCCACAGAAATTCCGTGAGTTTTTGGAAGGCAGCAATCTCATCTCCAAACTGCAGGCCAAGCACGACTTGCTGAAGAGGGCACTTGGTGAAGGTACATTCAGGACCCTGTATTTACCCTTAGACTCTACACTGTATTGTACTTGTGCTTAATTCATACCTTAAAATGGGAAATGTTCTACCAGCCAAAATGACTTATTAACCCCAATCAATACCCAAACATCTAGTGTAACAAATAATTGTGTACTTTACTGAATTCTATTATATTTGGCAGTCCATCTTGAGCAAATTCAGTCTATTCTGTGGCAAACTTCCTGTTGCTTGTTTGCTTTTGTCACCAGTCAACGCTCTTAGATTGTAATCTGGTTTTAAACCAGGCAAGTCAGAGCCGAGGGGCAATAATGAACTTGTATTATCCATCTTAGTGATTGATTTGCTTGAAACCTAATGGCCTGCCATGTATAAGAACAGGCCCCCCTTGTTCTACACTGGTAGGATCTCCTAAAGAGCTCAGCTTGTATTTGTCAGTTCATTGTTCTAACAGGCAGTCCCGGTGGTCTCCTTCAAATTCGACGCTGAATGATTAATGGAGCCTTAAGTTAAGAGGAAGAAAAAACCCTCCTGTTTCTCCCACATGCTACTTAGTCATTTTGGTGTCTGCATGAAGTACAGTTTGAGTCACCCAAAAATTTGAGCGTCTTCCTGTTATGCGAAACCATTTGGTAGTTATTTTTGCTTCATCTTCTTTTGCTTGTTTTAAACTTAGCTCTGTGCATTGTGTGCGTGTGCATGCGCCCACAACTTTTAAAAGTGCATCTGTGTCCTGTTAGATGTTTGAACTACATTTTGATGTAACCGTCTCGGCACAGGTTATAATATTATGTGGAAAAACAGTGTGTATGGGTTTCTTTTGGATTGCTCAAAAGGCCAGTGGTTGTGAGCAGATGGCAAATGCTTTGTTAGCCATATGCACAATTCCCTGCAGGGACTGCAGTGATGAGTCTTGGCATGTCCACCCAACTAACTTCTTGTCACACCTTGTCTCTTTTCTCATATCTCAGGCCACCGAGCTGAATACATGACCACAAGGTAAAGTAGACACATCAGCACCTGTGCATATTCACTTCCCTTTCAACAGCGACTGAAACTTCAGGACAGTTTTTCTTTTCACTACTTCTGTAGTTACATAACTTAGCTAGTTATACTAGTTTTATATATTATGATATTTCTGTCAGTAAGTTCTAGGACCTCTCTTCCTTTGATGCACATGGGTGGACACCATATACAGGGAGACCAGCAGAAATCAGTGACAGCTGATGGCGTTGATGAAGTCGGACACACAACAAAAAGAAAGGCTGAGATAGAGACAGGTTGCAAAGGGTTCTGCAGTAGTAGACATAGGCCGGTTAAAGCAATTTAAAGAGTCGCTATGGACTGACGTTGGCTGGCTGTTATCAGCAGATAATATGCTTAATTTGATGAAAGCAACCATATTTGGTGGCTGGTAACTCAACAAGGAATAGAAGTTTAATTTGAACTTGCCTCTTCGAGGAGGAAAATTTACTCTAAGTCTTCCAGATCTCAAGAACAGAATTATAACATACACACTAACTAAAAGGGACTGTCACCTGCAGGCTCTGTCACGAGGTGGATGCTGACACATACAAAGCTCCCAGTGGGTCTGGCATTTCTCTGGCCTGTTGTATCTGGTGGAGGATTAAAAAAAAAGGCTATAAAGAAAATGTTATTTCATGGGTTTCAGCTGTGTTTGAAAAAATACCCTTATTCATCCATCCAGCCATCACCTGGAGTTGAAAGGTTTTGAAGATTAGTCATCCTCCTCTTCAGTTCAGGTTTTGAAAGGACATAAATGTGCAAAGAGGGTAACCACAAAATGCATTGTTTGCCTTTTCTGATTCATTCTTTGTGTTCTAGACATCCCAATGGGCCGTACAGAACCCTCACTGGCACCCGGCGGGCTAGACCCCGCTCTGTTTTTAATGTTAGGTTATTTAATGGCAATTTGGAGTCATTTATTAAGGTACTGATTGCCAGTCTCCCGCTTGACTGTTCACCTTCTCCTATCCGTTTTCTATTTCCCTCTGGCTTTCTGGTCATTTTGGTGGGTTCCCCCGTAAGCGTCTTAGCTTTGATCATCATTTATCAACAACAAAACATGAACATTTGTGCTAAGATGGATTCTGGAAACCTTCCTCATGAGTCAGCGAGCTCTGGCGGTCTGTTTCTCAGATGTGTGGGGTGGTGGCATTGATAGATTTGGAGGGCAGCAGGAGGAAGGGAACAGCAGTTGGAAGGATAAATGTTTGTCTCCATCAGCTCCCCTGACTCACTGCTGACCTGGCATCACTGAGCTGCTCTGGCGGGAGATATTCTCTCCTCCGCTTCCAGAGTAAGAGCAGAGGCCAGTGAAAACAGCAGGATAGATGGCAGTCGGGGAGCGGATGCCAAACTGATAAGGTGTGCTGCCCCCCTCCTCCGGTCTCTTCACTGCCTCTCGCCGGTGGCCGTGTCGAGTCCTGCCTGATCCTGTCCAGTTCCTGCTGTTTTGTTACGGGTTTGATGCCAGCACAGAGTGGAATGTGACGCTCTCTTAGTAAAAGCTTTGGTGGGAAGCTGCTGAGGTGCTAATCTGGATCTTGCTTTTTTCCCCTTTTTCCATCTCTGATCATCTCCGACTCTTGCAACATTTCTCTTTAGCCGTGGACGACGGAACTCACACACTCGACATCAGGTAGAAACTCTGAGGCATGTTGGGGGGCTCGTGCTGCGAACCTTTTCTCATTTCCTGTATCTATTCTGTACTAACAAGTTATTTACCTGCCACTTAGACAGACTGAGTTGAAGGTTACAGCTGTAGTTTCAGTTGTCTGTGCAAATTTCTATTCCTTATAGATCAAAATCAGTCTCTCATATCCAAAGAGATCGCATTACATAATCTAGCAGCACCCCGGCTTCTGCCTCAACCCTCACTGCTGCACTCCAGCCA
Source organism: Haplochromis burtoni (assembly GCF_018398535.1). Lineage (NCBI taxonomy): Eukaryota > Metazoa > Chordata > Actinopteri > Cichliformes > Cichlidae > Haplochromis > Haplochromis burtoni. Next base: position 1,083,474 of record NW_024582488.1, on the reverse strand, counting down.
TAGCTAGTCGATTTTAGTATGGCTGTTGCGTTTGGGCTCATTGTATACCCCTGAGGGCTGTAAACAGATCCACTGTATCATTAAAAGCATGTACCGAGTCCCCGTCCAGCAGTGATTTACAAGAGGAGCCAGCACACAGGCAGAAGGAGAGTTGAGTGCACATCCAAGTGCTCTTATCTGGCCATTTTAGGCCCGAACTTCATATGGAGTCTGTGCCCTTTTGGATAAGCTCTTGTTAATTTAAGCACAGCTCTGGATTGTTTGCATAAAAAAAGACATAAGGCATGTTTAAGCACATGTCAATAGGCCTCCGGTGTTGCTATTCCAGTTAGTTAGTGATTTTTGTATACTTTGTGATAATCCACGACATCCATGAAACTGAGCAAAGGAATAGCTGTGAGGTCAAGTCAGTCTGTCTTAATAAGATCACACTTTGTATTTAAACTTACCAGCTTCACTTTCACTGGGTGTGCATGATTATATTCTTTAAACGGCTCCTATTGGGCCGCAATCAATACATTGAACCGGTCAGCAGTCTGCATGCACCAGATATGCATTAAGAAAACACAAAAGTGAGACACGTGTTTTAATTGATCAGATTTTGGATAAATTACCTCCTCAAAATGTGATATAATCCTGATTATTACATATTTTTTGCACAATTTTGATTTTATGTGTTAATGAAGAAAAACAAGGACATTATACACCAGTGATTTTTTTTTTTTTTTGTAACAAATCACTGCAAAAAAATGTAGTATTGGTTAGGCTCTTAAACACGTAACAAAATGACGAATTACTCATCTGACTTTTCTTCAAAGGACTCTGGACAAGCTATTCCTCGTGTGGTTGAGAGTTGTATTCGCTACATAAATTTGTATGGTGAGTAGCATACTGTCAGCCCTTACAGTGTTACAGTAGTTGCTGTATTTATACCTTCTTTGAGGTCTTCTTATAACCCAACCAACTTTATCTCGTGTGGGACAAAGTAACACTTTCGCAGATGCAGATGTTGAAGTTTCAGTTTATTCCGTGGAAATGTGCAAATTCCGCCCTGTTTATCTTTATGCGGTCTCTTCTACTGAAATTCCCATACATACATTCTCCCATACAGTGAGAAACCTCTCACTGTATGACTGTTGAGTTTAAATATCACTGACTAAAGCAGATTTATAATTCTAAGCATTGAAAGGTGTGACTGTAGATAACATCCTCTGCATCTTGTCTGGCAACCAACTGATGACACTCAGAGATAAATCTAAAAAAATATTGCAGGCTAGTTACAGTAACTTAAGTGTCATTTTGGGCAGTTTTGTTTCTCATCTGTATGACCACAGGTGGATTAAAGCTCATGAGTTGGTCTTCTGCTTTTCTTTGCTTCCTCATCCTCTTTCTTTGTTTTGTTTTTTCCCTGTGCAGGCCTCCAGCACCAAGGAATATTTCGTGTACCTGGATCCCAGCTGGAAGTCAACGACATCAAGAACTCATTTGAGAGAGGTACCGGGGTTCTGTTTTCACTATAAAAGATGCTTGTCAACAGCTTGATCTCTACTATATTTGTTTCCCATTTTATTTTTAATTAGGTATATGTCTAAAATGATGCAATAAAAGAAATCCAACTTGACCTGCTCGCTTCTCTTTGTTTTAGGAAATGACCCTCTGGCAGACGATGAGAATAATCATGACATCAATTCGGTGGCTGGCGTTCTCAAACTGTACTTCCGAGGTCTGGAGAACCCTCTTTTCCCCAAAGAGAGGTTCAATGAGCTGCTGTCCTGCATCAGTAAGAACATATTTTTGTGTATTATCAGTCAGTCGCTTTTTTATGAATGATTGATTGTTTGTTTTCTGTAACAAGTTTTATTTATTTACATACTTATTTTAAATACTTTGCGTTACAGTGAAGAGCATATTTGTCTAATTGAGATGGATTTAGATCCTGGTGATTTTATTGTCTTAAAGGCCTAAAGTAATTAGCTCTCATATCATCTTATATTATACACTGTAGCCTTGTGGGGGGGTTGTACATATCCGATAATGAAAGTTTGAACATTTGCACCTTGTAGTCTTGCTTGAACTCTTTGTCAGTCTGAACTCAGACTTGCGTTTTGTGGGTCCTGCTCTGCTGTGTTGAGCTCTGAGCAGGAGCCGATCTGTTGTGAGCGGCACAAAGCTGACCATAGAGTTTTGGTGGAGTGTTGAATGTTCGCAGCCCCGGGCTGAATCTGCAGTGGAGTCCTCACAAGAATGGTCACATTGTGAATTTGTCTGAATCGTTCCACAGTTCAGTCAGCTCTTTGAATGACACTGCATTACATCACATCAGCTCTGTTAAAGAACAGTCGAATATGCACAAAGTCACATGGACGTAGTGTGCGCCCCGATGCCTCGTGCGACTCTGCGGGAGTGATTGTGTGCCCCGTGTATTTGTGTGTGTTCTTTGTGTACTCGCAAGTGTGTGAAGTGTGTCCTCTTGAGTTTCTTGGGTCTACCGTCGTTTACACATTTGTGCTGGATGAGTGATGGGGATTCCCTGTTTACATTTCCCAGCTCTGCATGCCAGTGATTGCAGTGTGGGCTGAGCGCCCAGCAGGCTCCATATATAAACCTTATTCCCATATGGAGCAGCTCAGACCAGCTACGAGATCGTTTAACCGCTCTCAGTTGACTGTTTCATTTTCACCGCAGCGGTGCACTGCGGCTTGTGATATCTTTCATTTTGGAATTTGCGGTAAGAATGCTTCGCGAGGATGTGCTGCACACACGTGATGTAGAAGTCTGCGTTCGAATAGATCTTTAAATAGCAGCTTCTGAAGTGCTTGAGAGCCTCACAGAATCCAAGTTAGGTATTCATGAAAAATGAAATACATCACAAGTATCCCAGAAGCCCAAATCCCAGATGGCACACAGTGGCTGGAGGGTGACATGGCTATTTTTAGCAGCCCAGCTAGCACAGCCCCAGCTTAGCTGGGTAAACCAGCCGGCTTCAGGTGCCACACTGAGACAAACATAATAGTAACGAAGGACAGAAAGGTCGACATTCTCCGGCTGCATCTTACTAAAGCACAATATTTTTTCTCTGTGAAAATGATAATAAAGCTGCTCTTTTTTTCACGATATTTCTGAAAAGGTAAACAAAATGTGCGCGTGACAGAGCGCCTATTTTCACTTCTTCTTCCTTTATGAGAGAATCGGGTGATAAACCAAAGTTGTGGTGAGGGTAATTACCAGAGTCAACATATCGCCCGTGTCCACGAGGACTTTATACAATTAAACGTCTGTGCCCGTTTAAATATTTAATGTTTCTACTAAGTATTTGGCCGAATTTATGTCTTTAGACTTGAGAGTATGTGGATAACGTCGATAGATTACACAAGTGTAAGCCCCAGACATGCACTCCATGGACTGAACCAGAGAAAAACTTGTTATATATGCTTTTATTTTTTTGGTTTATAAAATTTTTTTATTGCTAACAACATACTCTTTTTGACCCCCCCCCCTTTTTTTTAAATTTTTTTATAAAGGAATAGAAAACCTGTATGAGAGAGCGCTGTACATCCGTAAGATCCTCCTGACCATTCCCAGATCGGTCCTCATTGTGATGCGCTACCTCTTTGCCTTCCTCGACCAGTGAGTTTAACAAAAATAACATCCTAAACATCATGATTGCCCTTGCTCAATGATTTGTCTGAAATACTTTATACTAAAATATTCCAACCTTTTACTCCTTTATATTTTGTTTCTTCACTCTCCATCTTACCTCCGTCCCTCCCTTCAGTCTGTCCCAGTACAGTGATGAGAACATGATGGACCCATACAACCTGGCCATATGTTTTGGCCCAACACTCATGCCCACACCAGACAGCCAGGACCAGGTCTCGTGCCAGGCCCACGTCAACGAGATCATCAAGACGATCATCATCCACCACGAGACCATCTTTCCTGATGTCAAAGAACTGGATGGGCCCATCTATGAGAAGTGCATGGCGGGCGGGGACTACTGGTAAGAAATAAGAACGTATGCCGACAGTGCTATACCTAAATCGGGTGAAGTGCCGCATTTACTGCATGCACCCAAACATCCAGAGATGTTCACACTGGGAAGTGGATGTGAGCTATGACACATACCAGTTCAACACGTGCAGCTGAAGAACATGACGAGGTAGCTCATGTTTCAGGACTGTATTTAGATGAGAGACAGGCTGAAACGATCGTTTTAATTTCTACAATCATGACAGAAGGAAAAAGAGGTCACCTGGCAGGAAGGGGCTGATTAGTTGAAATGCAGAGCAAACTGCAGTCAAGCAAGACAAAAACCAGCCTCACATCTGTATATAAGGTTATCGCTTGTTTCTTCCCGACTTTATCTACCTCTGTTTCTCCTCGTCTGTGCTGCCCCCACATCACCGCAGCCTGGCAGCGATTTATCTCTGGCCAGAGTAAATCACCTGTCTCAGCGCGCCTGTGTCTCCCCGAGTGAGACATAACCCCTGGGATTTTCTTTTCCATTCGTTGCCTCCTCCTCTCCCTAAAGAGGAGGTTGCTACTGACATGTTAGCTTGGACGCAGACGTTCATTTCCTGGCCGGGGTAATCTGCGGTCATGTGTGGCGTTCCTGTCAGCTCTCACTCTTCATTTCCAGAAGATCATTTAGAGACTTCCTAACCACACAATGGGAAACTCTTGATAATGGCTGCTGGTTGAGCATCCTCCATGTCTTATTAATTGTAAACAAACCTTCCTGCTTTTCATCTTGTCTTGAATGGCTTTTTATCATTAAAATTTTGTGTGTGTGTTGTTGAAATATACCTTAGTCCTTGAGCCCTGTTGTGGCTGTGACCCTGGTAATTTGGATGTTGTCCCCAACAGTGAGAGCCCCTATAGCGAGCATGGAGCTCTGGAGGAGGTAGACAATGAGGGAGGAACAGAGACGCACACCAGCGAGGATGGTGAGTGACTGCACAGCAGTAAATAGTCATACAAATGTTTAAACTTGCTCTTACATACCTTTGTGTCCTTCTAGAGTCCAATCAAATTGTGTTTTTAGGAGTTGCAATCACTAAATATAGAACTAAAACTAATTATTGTGTAACCATTGTCCATTTAGCATATGCACGGTTAAATTTAAACCCCCCCAGTCTTTGGTGTGCGGGGAGTTAAACTTGTGTCTCTGCAGCTCGGGGTGGCTAATCCTGCCTTTCAGCCCGATAAATGCATTAACCTTGAAGAGCCAGGGAACCGGGCTCAGTGACAGACAGCCATTCATATTCTAATGGTTCTACTTTCCTTGGGGCTTTGGACGGCTCCACACCCCCTCATTTTACAAATTCCTTGGTGGTCTGCACCTTTTGGGCCTCCTGGGAATGGAAACTTGTTTCTTAAAGGTCCCAACCTTGGATTACATTTTTAACTCCCTTTGTGAAAAATCAGCGCAAAAGTAATTTATGGCAGATTTATGAAGCGTGTTTCAAAAGTGTCACATTTTATCTGTGGTTCAAAAATAATAAAGTCTACATTTAACTACATTTCCATATGTCCCAGAGAAATATATATAGAAACGAAGAAAAAACACCGGGCTGTTGTTGACACTGGAGGATATTAAGTACTTCAGCCAGACGCTGTTGTGTGATCAGACATGTGGTCCTTTGTTTCCATGAAATTGGATACCAGTTCATCACGTCCAAATCAAATATTTAGTGAGTTGAGACCAAAAGATTAGACGTGGTATGACTTTGCTGTTTAACTTACAGTAAAAAGCAGAAAAGGACAATAAAACTTTCAGCTCATTAAAAAGTGAGAGATAACTTTGACAGAAAACTGACCAGATGTAGACAGAACGGTGCAAGAAATACTTGAACTGCTGTTGAACCTAATTTTATTGTCTTACCTTAGTAACACACTTTCCTAAACCTTTTCTGTTGAAAGCAGTCACCCAAATCCTTCCACGTTATCACCAAGCTACATGTTGACATCAGCCTCCACAGAGAGACTTTGAAAACCACAGTTGATCTCTTCTCCTGACATTAGCTTTTAATCACGGTTTCCAAATAAAGACCCTCATCTTACTGTTAAGTATAACCAAAGGAAATATCTGATTAGACGAGGAAACTTATTCCTACTGTAAAACACAGATGGCAGCTATCAACTTTGAGTAATTACGAGAAGATTGTGTTTTCCAGAAAGCCCTTGCTGCCATGGTTTTGTTCCAAAAGCTTCTCTAAGCAGGCTGGGAGGATGTCCTCACTGACTGAGTTCCTCCCTGTAGAGTCTTGAACTGTGGTCAAGTTATTGTCATCAGTTATTTTTAAATCCCTGTGACCTCAGTTGGATTTCAGACACAAAAACAGGGCTTGTTTCCTGTTTAGTTACTCTCGCTTGTTTTCTCCAGACTTACATAGTTATCATTTTTCTCTCCTTTCTTATCAAGGCTTCAAACGTGTTAACTTGTGTTGGCCTTTAAAGGAAGTGAATGCAAGTTAGGTGGCGAGAGGAGTGAAAGTCACCTCGTGTGCAAACACCGGTGGAGAAATATCCTTGACTCGTTGGAGCAGATGCGTTTCAAGCTGATTACATACAGAGTCTTAATGCAATATGCTGTCCTGATAACATTTGTGGAAAAAATGAAGTGTGTGGATAACTGACGATCAAGATCTTTTGTCATATTGTAGTTGTGACCATTCAGAAAATATAGCCACAGTTTATGTATTTTGTGTATTTTTCAGAGGCAAACAGTCTTCTGAAAGACATAATGTCAGTCTTCACCAGGATTCCCCAGATGGGTATTTCATGAAAAGCTCCCCAAGATGTACCAGAACAGTTAGGTTCACCGACTCCTATGCTTACCTTTATTTTGAAATATACGATAGCAGCTTCTTGGTTTGGTCCAAAAAAGGGTGCGGTTGTCCACCTGTTCACCACTTTGGCCCTCACTGAAGTATCTCTTTTGCCTTGAGGTTTTGCACAGAGGTTGAATCCTATATTAGTAATCCCATTTCTTTCATGTCAACAAAAGGTCCAGATTTTTACTTATCCTGTTAAATTTGATGCACACATTCTTATTCCTTTTAATAAGACACTGGGTAGTCACTTTTATTTTAGCAGCATTGTGAGTTTTTATGCTCCCGATACATTTTGTTCATGATTAAAAAGCAGTACTGTGCAAAAGTCATGAGACACTCTTCATTTCATTCACGTTTTTCTGGAAAAATGACAAATAAATGCAACAGTTTATCGAAACGTCTACAAACATGAATGGAAATATTGTATAAAATGAGTTTTAACGAGCTTGAAGCTCAGTGTTTGGTATGAGGACTTTTATTCTTCAACAGAGCCTAAACTATTTTAGGCAAGCTTTCTTTTTTTATTTAGTAGTCTTCAGGAATACTGCCTCTGATCCCACATTGCTTCATTATAGTTGAGACCTGGCCTCAGCTGAGGCCTTCAATGCCCGATGTTTCACTGTCTTTTTCTATCCAGGTATGCTTTTACTACATTGGCAGTGTGTTTGGTATCATTGCCATGCTGAGAAATGAAGTTTCTGCCAATTGAAAGCTTTCCACACAGTATTACACAGTGGAGCAAAATCGAATGGTTCTTTTCTGCGTTCATAATACCGTGATTCCAGCCTCAAACCATGACAGAGCCATTTTTGTGATGGCTGGCTCACTGTTGTACCTCATTCCTGACCTCCTCTGGACATACTCGCTAGGGCTGTTCGATAAAACGATATATATCGGATGACGATGTAAAAACATCTATCATTTCATTTTACGCTATCGTTTGTTTCGTGGTGTCGCAAAATAAACTCTTTACGGCAATATTTTTCATGGTTTTGATGGTCGCTGTAGTGGCTATATTCATTTCTTAAAGTTCTCTCTTTCGCTTATATTTAATATAACCACACTACGGACAGACAAGGGCTTGTTTTTAAGCGTTGTCGTTAGCAACAACGACTGTAAAACCATCGCGTGTCTGATGGGTTAGGGTCCACATAAACCTTTCACAATAAAGCTCAAGATCCTGTTGAGACTTTTCAAAATAAACTGAATCGCGTGAAATAGCAGATTATTTACGGATGAGAAGTAAAAAAGAGCCGCCAGGTGCTAAAAAATAAACCTTAGACTCAAACGTTAGAACAGGCTTTTCCCCGCAGCACGCCGTGTAATAAATACTCACAAAGAAAACGGCGGCCGTTACAACTTATGTCTAAAAAAAATGTATCGTTTCATGCTTCGGTTAAAACACTCGACTCCAGCTGGAAACACTTCCCGCAAGTCGAGCTGCCCGAGATTCACAGAATTTACAGAAAATGTTACATTTTTGTGATTTATAGCGTTATCGGATAGATGCCTTAATTTTGGTCATATCGCACAGCCCTGATACAATCATTGGAACCAAACATCAAGGCTAGTTCTTGTCTAATTTGGCCTACGTCACCCTTTTCTCTCAGTTTTCCCTCCTTAAGATCGGCTTCTTTACAGCCATCCTTCCACTAACATCTTTTCTGATGAATTTTCAGAGAACAGTAGGAGGATTAACTGAAGGTGCAGTTCAGTTTCTTTAGGATGTGACTTTCAGATACTGTTCATCTACTGTAGCTGGTTTATTTGTAGGCCTGCCACTTCTGGTTTTAATCCACCAGTTTCCACCATGCTGAGATAATGCCAAGTGTCAGCTAACGACTTCTTGGAACTCGCCTTGTTGATGCAAAAATAGTATTCCGGGCCAGGGAGCGAATTGTGTTTTACTAGTAACTAGTAAAATTGGTTCTTTCCCAAGTTGTCTGTTATGTGTAGACACAACACTGGTTCATCCCTGGAGAAACACTCAAGACCACTTTAAAAAGTGACAATAATGTGTTGCTCTCTGGAAGCAAAATATAAAGAAACAAGAGTTGAAGCCTTTTGTGCTGTATGTGTAAAACTAATCACATTTCCTTTGATCTCTGCAACAGTTTGTGCTTTTTATTAACCTGCTAAGCAAAGACAGCTTTGAAATCAATCTTAAATTAAAGTTTTCCCCCTATAGGACACAGTTATTTGAAGCAGCAATAATGTTAACATATGGGAGGCACAAACTGGGCCTTGTGACATTTGACACTGTCCGACACGCGTGACATTTGAGATGATGGTTGTCACGCGAGGAGCTTAACTGGTTTTAGAGTGGCAACATTAATGTTGTGTCTGCTGGTAAATTTCCCACAAGGTCAGAAATGAACTAAATGACTCATTGATTATGGCAGTTACAGGAATATACCAGGATGCCCTCGATGTCACGTGAACCTGCTCGCTGTATTGTAGATGTTAAAGGGGAATGTATTGTTATACTTTGCAGAGCGTAGTCAGTTTTCCTATTAGGAGCCATGTTTCTTTTCTTTTTTTCCCATGTTTGCCGCAGTGTCTGCTGTTTGTTTTGTAACAGCAAGAGCGTGCGATTATTAACATCATCATGATGATGTGCAGTGGGGGAAAAGAAGCCTCCTTTAGTGCCATTGATCCTAAAAACATATCAAACCAGGCTTCTGCTGCCCCATTTCTCTGTGGGAACACTGGTGTAAGCAACATCCACACCAACCGCGCTCCACTGGCGTGTGCAAGACATCTGACAGTTTCTATCTCTTGGACCACATGCCTCCAACTCTCATGGTTCAGCATTTCTTTAGCTCCAGTCTCAGTGTGGGAGGGTGCGTACATGTACGTGTGCAACCGAGTTCAGTTGGTTCTGAAAGATTCTCAGTTATAATTGCACGACATGACAAAGGGAATCCTGCCTGCTGCTTCCAGCTTCAGTCACGTCCCTGCAGCGCTCACACGCGTGTGCCTTGGATACACATTGACAGATCGCAGGATCGGCTTATTGACGTGACTGAAAGGGATGAAGAAAGTAGAGGAAGGAAGAGAATTCCCCTGCACCGACGACTGTGCCGTCTGCTTTATTAACAGCCTCGTCCACTGTAGTGCAGTCCGATTAATTCAAACTGTAAATTCCTGCTTGTCACATTTCATTGGAGCCACGGCAAAAACTGACAACCCAGTGAAGCAAAGACAGTAGCAAGTTAAAGGTGGGATGAAACTGAACGAGAATACATGAGATAAAATAGGACACTGGAAGAAATGCAGAGCCCACAAGTCTTTCCACAATCAAGCCTATATTTTCTTTAGCACACGGGATTCTCATCTTGAAATTAATCTCCCACTCCTGAGAAAGATGCAGTATATCACGATGAGTTGTCACAGCTGAGACAGGTTTCAGACATTTACTCTGTTGCCTTCCTACCAGCGTATATATAGAGCCTGTGTTACGTCTGTCCAGGGACCCCCTGTCTGACTTGAAGCGAGAAAGTGAGCTGGCAGGAAAGCAGAGGTAGGAGCGAGGGAGGAATAAAGAAGCTATTTTTAGCCTCGTGTTGCTGTAGTGCATACATATTGGCTTGGAGACTGTGCCTTTTTTGAAAAGTAAAGTCAACTCTAGATGTTGTTCTCTTCAGATTGTATTCGGGGAACACAAGTAGTTAAATGTGTACAAGTAAATTAAAATAAACTGTAATAATAATTGTTCAGTCGACCACTGGCTGGTGTTTTACGTAGTAACTTTTCACGGTATGTTTCACATTCTGTTGTCAGTGATCCAGAGCTCTATTTGTACAACTATTGAGCAGTAATCACCCCAGTCTGATGATCCATGCCATGACTCGCATGCCCCTGAGTCGCATAGATCTCCTCTCAAAAGCTTCTATACATGTCCTGCTAAAGCTCCTCAGGGCCCATAGTGGCTCTGGCCTGCTGTTGTAAAGCTGGGTTACTATTGACTGGAACTGAGGGCGGGGGAATCAGCTGGCTTAGCTTACTTGCACTCCATGTGCACTTGCATCAACTGCATATTCACGTGTACAAACATGTCGGTGTTAGACTCCCTTGAATTGTAGCCAGCCTGTATTTGTAAGTGCATTTGTTTCCAAAATTAGATTTTTATTTCCCAAGTCTACAGCACTTTAATCAGTCGTTAGAAATGTCTGCACATGAAATAACAACCATCTGTACTTGATGACTTTGCCATATCTGACATGTACTTAACCTGACTAATCCTTTCTCTTGACAGAGGGTGAGCCTATTGAAGCCATTGCCAAGTTTGACTACGTCGGGCGCTCTTCTCGAGAGTTGTCTTTCAAGAAGGGCGCCTCCCTGCTGCTGTATCAGCGGGCATCTGAAGACTGGTGGGAGGGGAGGCACAATGGGATTGATGGCCTGGTGCCACACCAGTACATTGTAGTCCAAGACATGTGAGTGTCCTACAAATACAAATATAGAGCAATAAATGTCTTCTGTATTGAGCACAAACAAAAGATGTGCATCATGCACAGTGAATACTGACTAGTCAGTTTACCTCTAGCTAACCTCAAACTGTAGGCAGTTGTAAAGGAATAATCAGATGTTCATAATATATGTTATGTACTTTCTTCCCAAGAGATGGATGGGAACATTCATACATCCATTTTCTTAACTGCTTATCCAGTTCAGGGGTGTGGGGGTTGGGCTAGAGCTTATCTGAGCTGAGGCTGGACAGGAAGATTTATACGGTTTCCTATCTGTACAGTAAATATGATGCCAGCATCTTTTGAACTAAACCTAAGATGAGGGAAAACATTTACTCGTTCCACAGCTGACAGTCCTCAAACCTTGAAAAATGCTCTAACAGAAGGTGATTATAAAGAACCACTGAAAGTAGTACATTCATTTATAGATTGAATGTATATAAAAATGTAATTTATATATATTTTTAATTATACAATTAAAATGGAATTCTTTAGTTGGAAGACGAACGAGTAGTTTCTGACCTCTCCTCGCGTAATTATTATACCAAAGGCTGCTTAACTAGTGCCGGATCCACTTAGAGTCTGAGAGCTAAAGTCCTTAGCAAAATATCCCTGTGGGTTAAACAACACACTTGTCCTTGTTGACTTTGCTCCACAAAAAGGCTGCTAGGCCGTCAGGTTACTATAGGGTCGCGCACAGGGGACCTTCAGGCTCATTTGTCTTGTCCTCCACTGTCATCCCTGCTCAGCTGTGGAGCTTTCTGCATCTCCAGGGTCCTTAACCAAGCCTTCTGTCACCGTCTCGTGCTCTCAGCACTAACAAGCATGCACTCTGCCATAGCGACTGTTGATGCCTAATGGACTGAAGTCACTGTCTCGTTAGGACTGGAACAGAATCACTCCAATCACTTAGTAGCTGGCTGGCAAAACAGTCATTTGGAATGCCTTCACGCTCTTTCTGTTTTCCTCCTTCCCCTGCTGCTGTTGTCCCGTCAAAGGACCCCTATCAGTAATTCACTAGGAGGGAGCACTGCTGATGGGGTGTCATCTTAGTTAATGAAAGAGCACAGAAATTTACAGCTGTACACGTTGTTCCCAAGGAAGTAACGTCCTGGTCTCTACTTAAAGTGAGCAGGCAGAGGAAAGTAAGAGCGCACAAGATTGCAATCTTCACTCGTCCTGTAAAAAAATAAGATATACAGGGAGATGTTTCCTAAAGTACTTTGGCACAAGATGTCACCTGTCAACGTTTGACTGTGAAAATTCATTTGTAATTTTTGTTGGTAGCTGCCTCTGCTTTGGAGAAGTGCTCGTCTGTGCTGTGACCCTGTGCGTTCATGTGGATTTGCTAAATAAGTGACTGTGTTTGATGATGCCATCAGAGGCAACAGTGCAGCTCAGTAGGTCTGATTACTGCCACCTGACAGGCACCAACTGTACCGAGTATCCAGTGACACAGCTCGCTGAAACTCATGCAGCTGGTTTGTGTGTGAGTGTTTGTGCGTGTCGCCGACACAGCGCATCACCAGAATGCTGAGAGGTTCGGGACTATGACTCATCTGACTCCGTAGACCTTGTGGGGTGGGGGTGGGGGTGACACATGCTGACTCTCAGGAAACGGATGGAAAATACTGATACTGAAGAACTGAACAAATATAAAAGATTGACTGATTTGCTGATTTGTCCCTTTTTTTTTTTACTGTGGGTTTGTCTATCACTTCTTGCTCTTTTCATGTCTCAATGTCACACTGTCTCTGTGTCCCAGAGATGACAACTTCTCAGACACTCTGAGTCAGAAGGCTGACAGCGAGGCCAGCAGTGGCCATGCTGGGGAGGATAAATGCTCAGGAAAAGACATCGGTTCACCCAATGACACCAGGATCTCTGAAGCCTTCATCACCAGGTGGATATACTGCTGTAAAACAGTGCTAGCAATGTTGATGCTTTTATTTTTTTATTTTTTTACACAATTTCTGTCAAATACCTTAATTAGGGACCACAAAGATTTTGCAGTTCTGAATATCAAAAAAAACCCTCTGTATTTTAATTTGGATCATTCCCACATTTTTAAAGAGGGATGTCAAAATTTGTTTGACATCCACATCCAGCCCACTTTGGTCTTATGTGGGATGCAAAATTAATAGTTATTTCAAGAGAAAGGAATCTGTCAGCACAACTCTTTTAGGGCTGCCACGATTAGTCGACTAGTCACGATTACGTCGACTATCAAAATCGTCGACGACTGATTTAATAGTCGACGCGTCGTTTGAAGCTTTGTAAGATCACAAAAGACGCAGGAATAAGTAGCAGGATTTAAGAGTGTAATAACGGACTGAAACAGAAGATGGCAGCACTGCATGTACAAGGATGCCAGCTGCCGTTAAACCCCGAAGAAGAAGAAGCTGTGTCCCAGAATTCATAGCGCGGCCCAGCTCAGTTTCCAACAATGGCGGCAGCTAGTTAGTTTTAATATTACTCTTATTATTCTTTCTGGGTCACAAAATAAACGTTTAACATATTTTCAGGCGAGAATGTAGCTGTGTAAACCTCAAATATCTGCTCAGTTTATCAGGACACCACATATTTTCAAAAGCGCTCCGACGTTTTCGGAGACGTCTGTTACCCACTAGCTCGATAGCTAGCCGGGGGCTAGGTCACTAGCGCCGTGAGAACACCGGACTCCCGGCAAATCGTTTTCAAACCCACCGCCGTCTTTCGCTACTCAGGTTAAACATGATATATGAGTCACTTAGATAACTTAAAAATGTTATTGTTTGGCTTTTTTAGTATTTTATTTGTTCCTGAGTAAATCGGTTTGGCTGAGATTAAAGTTATAGTTTTACACAGCTGAATAAACGTCAAGCAGACAGCTGATTATCAGAAGTGTGAGATGCTGGAGAATTACTCCGGTGTCCTGTTATATTTTAGATAGCAAGGAGTTTATTAAACTTCATCGAAACAATCTGCAAATTTCATTAAAATTTAATAAACTATCATCTTGTCTTTATTTTTAGTTAGCACAGACCTTAAACACTTAAAACTGTAAGCTAATGATAGTTATATAAGAGCAGATGCTGCTGGTGCAATAAGCTGTACGCTGTACCAATGGATGATGATCTGATTAGTCGACTAATCGCAAAAATAGTCGGTGACTAGTCGACTATCAAAATAATCGTTTGTGGCAGCCCTAGACTCTTTGGGCTTAAAGTGTTTGGTGTGGCATTAATAGCCATGGGGCAGGTTTTTATCAGTAGGAAAAGCTGTAAAACTTATGAAAATTAAATTAAAACGTCCAAAATTCTTGTTCTCCTTCACATTTTCCAAAGTAATCCAGCGGGCCAGATTGGAGTCTTTGCTGGGCCAATTCTGGGCCCTGGCCTTATGTTTGACACCTTTGTTTCGCGGTAATTAGTTTACTGCAAATTTGACTTTTACCCTGTTAAATCACTGCAAATTATTCATAATGTTTCCATTTTACCTAAAACAGGGCAGTTGGAGACCATTAGTTTTACGGCAGCAGTAACAGTAACTCCTGAGTGTGCTACCTTCCTCTGACATTGTGTTTCCTAAACTCTTTGTCTAATTGCAAGCATCAGCCACATTGTTTTGTCCCAAGTTACCAGACAGTTCCCGTCAGAAAGTATGAGTATTAAACAACTATTTCAGTCATGCACATGGAGGATTGGCGCACGCACACACGCGCACACACACACTGTGTAGACACACAAATCCAATCACACCTCAGTCTTTTTGGCAGTCTCTCTGCTGGTTAGTGCCAGTATTTTGTCTCCTGCTTCTCTTTTCATTGGTGGAGGATAAGCGACCTTGAAATATCTCTTACTGGGTTTTGGCCAAACACATGCTATTTTATTCAGAGCCATACTCACTCCCTCTACTTCACTGTTGAAATGTTGATGATTCATGCTAGAGGCAATATTTACACCACTGTAGGTATTGGTATGCAGCTGAACATATCTGAATGAATCATCCTTTTAACATCAGCCTTAATAAGCGTCCTCAAAGTCCTTAAACTAGAATCTGTCACACTCTTCCTGTCATTGGCTCCCAGGTGATCCCCACCTCTCTCCTCTTTCTTCTACCCTCCACCCTCCCCCTGCTCACTATCTACTTTTCCATTCAAACAGCAAGTTTTGAATCATTTATACCACTGGATATTTTTTTTTCTTTGGATATTTTCCCCTCTTGGTGGTCTCAGTCAATAACACGCTCACCAGACAGACTTCTATAGTAATCACAGTAAGCATTAGTAAACAAGACAGCTGTGTTAGAGCCTCTTTTAGTGGAGAAGAAGCATGTTGATGTGACCAGAACAATTCCTTCACTCGGCCTGTTTTTCTGTGTTAATGAAGAGGGGCATGTACAGCGTCTTGTGATTTATGTTACATTATTAGTCGAAGCCATAATAAGCAAAGGGTGAGCTGTCAATGCGGTGACAGCTTGCAGAGTAAGTTGCGGTGCCTGTTGTAGTACATGCTGTCCCAGAGGAAGATTAGGGATATACATGCTGACTGCTCCACCTGCAGTTTATAAGCAGGTACTGCAGTTGTTTTGCTATTCAAGAAATGTCAGTGCAGTCAAGGAAAAAAAAAAAAAAGTTGTTTCCTCACCAGACACCGTGTCTGCACCACTCCACCACTGGCTCTCTATTATTTAGTGTGTGAGCTTTCAACAGCAGCCATTGGTGCAGTCATATGTTTTTATTATGCGCATGAATTTATAAATTTACATTCAGATGTGTGTGGGTTTCAGAGTGTTACATAATCAAAGGTCTGTTTGGATTTACCTGATACTCTGGCATTGCAGGTAGAGCTCACATTATATTCACCAAAATATTCACCACCTTCTCGTCCATCCTCATTACTGCTTTTTGTTTATCACAGTAATAAAACTGCCTGGAAATGTTAATGATAATGTCTGAGAGCTCGTTCATAGGGCTGATGTAAACTCTCTACTTGAAGCCGTTTGTTTCGGAGAAACAACCGAGGAAGAGTTATTACTGAAGATGATTAACTCTAATAACTGACCTGACCTGCGTTAGAATCCAGATGCTGTATTACTAATTTAATCTTTTAAGTTGTCACTATTTCCATAAATGTAACACCAACTCAAAAAGCAAGTGATAATAAAATTAGACACTGCGCTGCTTCACTGCAAGTGATGAGCTGCTTTGATTAATTGTTACAGCCCTCGACTCTGCGTAAGTATGACAACCACAACAGAGCTGAACCTGTTGGAGCAATACAAAGGAGGATGCGCTCCTTTACTGGTCTTTTATGGAGTAACACAAATGCTTCAGTGAAACTGATGTTGGCGTGGAGCAGTCTGTGAATGTAAAGGGATTTATGTGTGATAGAAGTGCATTCATACTCAGCTCCGTCTCCGTGTTTTAACTGTGATAAGGCAGCTTCAGCGTCCCCTGGAGGAGTCTGTTTTGATCCTCTGATGAACAACAGATCAATTCTACCTGCTCTCCAGAATAACCTTAACCGATGCTTGACATCAAGGATTCCCTCAAAAAGCTAATATGCCCCATCTAATTCTGTTTTTAGAAGCTTTAAACTACTAATAAATCACAGCTAATGTGATGAAGTAGTGGTGAGGAAAACTGCTTTTTTTTTATGCTTGCCTATTGTTTCCTCTTTCCTGCACTTATATTGCAGCAGACACAGGAAAAGATCAGATCCACCGTCTCGACGGCCACCTGCCCGTCCCAGTGATGTCCACTGCATGGTGCATACCTCCCAGCAGAGTCATAGTGGACATGGCGGGACTCCAGAGATGGGCTCACCAGTTCTAGGCCACTTCAGCCCACGGGACATGCTGCGAAGTCGCAATCACGTTGCCATAGACAGCCCTGAGCGACGGCGCCGCGCTGGCCACAGCAGTCTGACGAATATCAGTCGTCACGAGTCCCTGAAGAAGATGGAGAGCCCACCGATTCGACGTTCCACGTCCTCGGGCCAGTACACAGGCTTTACCGACGCCCATCACCACCACCACCACCACCACCACCACGGCGGCAAGCCCCTGGATCCGGAGACCATCGCACAGGTCAGCGCGGGACGAGCGGCGACCCGACCGCAGCTCCCTCCACCATCAAAGCCCTGCCCTGCCCTGTAAAAACATAGTCAGTCCCAGTCTTCTGCTTCCTCTGGCTGCAACCTAGTCCCTGTGCTAAAGAAATGCAAAAGACTAGCTTCACAGGCAGACGGCAGGGATCACAGTATACTCCTACACACAATATTCCTAGAAATTCTGAATTTTTTGGAAAATGCCAAATATTCCAAAGTCTGATCTTGAATTTTGTCATCATTCTAATATGGCTTCTGTCATATAAGATTATATAATGGTGGAGCCATAGTCTTTTATAGGCTGTCGTTTAGAAAGCAGAGGGTTACAGAGAGCACCTTAAACTGTGCTGGGCTGTCGGTCTGCCTACTGGGAGCATGCTAAGATGAACATGTCATCTCTGCATCTCATTTGCAATCCAGAGCCATTAACATGGTGAGGGAGAAGAGCCAGTATTAAGTAATATTGTCTACCAACTTTGCATGTATACTGCATGCTTGGTCTTTTCTTAAAAAATCTCTCCTTGTGATCTTCTTTTATGTTGTGTCTGTGTTCTCCATGTTTTTGCATGTTTATGGTCTTTTTCACTCTTAATTTCTCCATCCAATCTTGCCTTATTGTTTTTTCTCTCTTTTTTTCATCTTAACCCTCCTGCTCGTGTCTTGCCTATGTCATTATCATCCTCTCTCACGCACATTTTTCTCCTCTCCTGCAGGACATAGAGGAAACTATGAACACTGCTCTGAATGAGCTGCGAGAGCTGGAGCGGCAGAGCTCAGCCAAGCACGCCCCCGACGTGGTGTTGGACACCCTGGAGCAGCGGCAGACCTCCGGCAGCAGCGGCGGAGGTCCGACGCCGGCCAGCTCCAGCGAGTCCCTCAGCCCCATCCACGGCGTCATGCTGAGGTCAACTGCCAACACTGAGCCGCCCACCCGCCGCAGCACCAGCTCCTCCAATGATTCTGTGAGCACGTTCAAGCCCGTGGTAGCACCACGCATGGGGGTGCAGCTCAAACCCCCCGCTTTGAGGCCCAAGCCCATGGTCTTACCAAAATCAAATCAGGCCCCTCAGCCTCCTGCTAATTCTTCTCAGGACCCTCTGGATAAGTCCTGCACCATGTAACCTCCAGGGCGGGAATCGGAGAATGTAAATCAAAAACTCTCAATCTAGTTCCCAAGAGACTGTGAAACCAGTGTTTACAGTTCTCAGAGAGAGTACACGTAATATCTAAGAGTGTGTAAAATACTTGGCCCTGGATTGGAGACATTTCTTTTTGATGGTTTGAATCTGAAAACAAGAATTTAAAAAGGAGTTATTGATGTAGGAGTTGTAGTGAAGACAGATTTGTCTGTTGTCTCAGATTTGTGTTAATATGTTTAGGTAATATTAATATTAAATAACAGATCTTAAAAAAAAAAGATTTTAAAAACAACAAATCACAAAGGCTTCCGGAAAGTTTTAGAAAATGTACACATTAGTTTAGTTTACAGATGATAATGAACTGTAACTCTGAACAACATGTGGTGCATGCAGTTCTTGAACCTGTGGTGAGAGCTGTCGTGACCACAGATTAGATTTTTCTTTCCCTTTTATCTAGAATGGCCTTCGGAGGTGTTGCGAACCAGTACATAGATCATACATCAGATGTTCATTAATAGAAAAGGTGCTGTGACTTGCTGGGCAGAAAGAGTTTTAAGGAGCCAAAACAGCCCTTTACAGATTATTTATTAACGGTACTCTGTTAATAAATGAGTAGTACTAACACCAGTATGCTTTTTTCCACTCGCATGTAAACTGCAGCTTTCTTCAGCAAAGCATGCCGTCTGTTGTGTTTCGTTAAGTACAAAGATCACCTCTGTGCTGGCTTCACTCAGATTTATTTAAGCATATTGCCTGGAATGACAGATGATGATTGGATAAAACCACTATTGCTTTATGACTTTTACGTCTGAACATTTTGATGCGTTCATAAATTCCTGCAACGTTACCTTAGGTTGTGGGAAGAAATGCGCCTGATATGTGTTTGCTTTTGCATCTGTGTAACCTTTAGGGAGAAAATGATGATGAAAAATATGTTGTTACACTGCGTGGACTACATGCCACAGCTTCCTTTTATGCCTTGTTTGGCTTTATTTACCCAAAGACATGAGTTTATAAGTCAAAGCACGGATACTGATCCTTCATGTTTAGACTCAAGGTGGCGCCCTGTGGTTGTGCTGCCAGTAGCCATGGACCTGATGACTGTTAGTTGTAAAAGCCTCCTAATACGTTCCCCCTGCTTCCTGTGCTTCTCTTTGCGAAGGTGTTTGAAAACAGCAGCTTGCTTTGAGTCCTCTAGTCTGTTTTATATGTGGGAAAGAATGTCAATAATGTTTGCATACTGCTCTCAGACTGACATTGAAGCTCTTTTCGCGCATTTACCGATTTGTGTGGATGATATTTTGAAGTGCATGAAAAGAAATGGGCTACGTGGGTCAGTCAGCTCCTATATAATGATTTCAAAATGCAATAGCCTCATAAAATTGTATGTGCCAGACTTCCGGTTTTGTGGCTGCACCCCTGTATGTCTCCATTTGTTTTTGTTTTTTAACCTCTGTGCTGTAGAATAACAGAGCCGGGTGCATGTCATTGGAGTGTTTGGCTAGCATAGTTACATATAGAAAAGAGTTTGGTAGTTAGGTTGCAGTGCATAAGCAATGCTCTCTAACAGCAGGTTTACACTATCTTTGACTTGACAAATATTATATGTATAAATAATTAAAGGTTAATTAATTTCTGAATTACTAACTTTCATTATTTTTGTAATCTTCTTTTTGTTATATTTGTTGTGTTTCTGGGTAGAAATCACTTAGAAGATATGATGTGGAATAAATATCCAGAGATACAGGTGTCCCACCTATAGTGTGAAGCCAGTTGTGTATATAAAAAATGTGTTTTTGTCACTATGTAACATCAGCAACAGTAGGACTCAAGTTATGCCGTCTGTAGGCTTTAAGCTACTCTGTGGTGTTATGTACATCTGTATTCTGTGAAAGTGCCTTTGGAAATGTTTTAGAGGAACTTCAGACACTCTGCCCGGTCGCATATTAGATGCCGTGTTTTTGAGAAAATGCAGTGCAGGATGATGAAGTGTATAAGAAATTATGCCATTTTCCAAACAGTTATATGGCAGAATTGATCATAAATAAACAGCTTACTCAATGTGACATTGCACTTTTATGTATATAACTGTATATATGGCATGTAATATCATAACGTTTAGAGTTCATTCAAGGATTTCTTTCTAATAAAGGAAATAGTTTGTTGACCTTGTGTGTGTTTTTGTTTGTTTTATTGAGGAACTTTAACTGCAATTTATTCACTAGATTGGCTACACTTGTGTAGATGAAGTTGTAGTGCCCCTAAAAGACGTTTGAGCCAGAACAGTAAAATTACCAGTTTTGCAAAGAATAACATACACTGGTATTGTCAAGAATAATAAAAAATTGTGAAAGCTTTCATTAAATTAGAAAACAGACTCATTGCCTTCACTGTATGGGGACAAGGACCAGCTTAGTGTCATCTGTGTCCCACAGAGCCTCTTTCTCAGCCAGTGTGTGTCTATTCTTTGTTCTGTTTGGATAGCAGAAAAGTACAGTTTCAAGATTGTAGTCATTCAGATTTGCAACAGTCAAAAAGAGAGTAGATGATTGGTAAATAGATCGATGCTTACAAAGCACTTTTCTACTTTAATTGCACACTCAAAATGCATTTTTACTATAAGCCTCATTCACCCAATCTCGCATACATTCATAAAAGTGCTTTTTTCTAAACCTACGCACACTGTCTAACATTCATGCACACTCTGTTAGATGCATTGGGACAACAGCATCTTGCGAAAGGTTACTTCAATGTGCAGACTACAAGAGCCAGGGATCAAACCTCTAATCTTACAGCTAGTAAACGACCTGCACTACGTTCTGAGCAATAGATGGTCCGAATAAGATGAGAGGGCAGAAAGGCCACTCAAACAAACTAAGTAGTTAGCACATTTCCTCACAGCAAGAGTCCCGAGTCCTTGTTGTGAACACCGGCCAGAGCAGGGCCCCGATGTGTGGAGTTGCCTTTGTTTATTCCAGCCGTGACATGATCAGTTCATTCTCCTGTCACTGTGCCATTTAACACAGCTGCAGATGGTCCTCGGCACCACACTGCATTACAGAACGAGTTTCCCTTTTGTGTCAATAACAGCTGTCCTAATCTTAAATGAATGAGTTACATTTGCATAAATAAAGAAAGGAAAAGCAATAACACAACGTGTTTTTAATGTCAATCATAATTTTGAATAACTCTCAGGGATACAGATATGATGAGGATGAAAGCCATTGTTTTTACATTTAACAAAAAGCATTAAAAGATTGCAAACAATAATAAAGAAAGCAGACGCAGAACGATTGATGGAAAGTTTTCTTGTTGTCATCAAATCAGTCATTTGGGAAACTTCTTTTTTCTACATGTTATGTGCTGCTATGTGTGGGAGTTTTATTGGGATTTGGTGTTCCCCGGAGCTAGTTCCAACCTGTTTGTTCCACACTTTAGTGTGGGTCTTGAAGGCCATCTAGTTAAAACAGAGATTGTGTTGTTTTTAATACTATAGCACAACAGTTTTATTGTTATTGAGGAGAGACTAAATAAAAATAACATTTTACCTCAGCAATCCCAACCTTTCTCTCCCAAGTGTGAATGCTCTGCTTAAGCTTCTTGTATTTGTCTTTGACATGCATGTACTCAGTGATATCAGGAGCCTGATAATCTCTGAGCTGCCGTCTGAGTTTGTGGTTAAGGGCTTCAGCCGCTGAATGCTCCTGAGGAGAAAAAGATCAGGTATTAAAATTGGGGGTTTTAGATTCTTGAAGCTTTACTAATTTCGACAAACCTTCTCAGCATGCTCTAACTCCTCCTCTATTTTTGCCAGCATCTGCCTCACTTTGGCGATGTCATTGCTCAGCTCTGCCGACATCAATGTCACACTCTGCAGCTTTTCCTGCTCACACAGATATGACAGATAAGCTGAAAGTTATACTGGAAATAACGCCAAGAACACCATCTGACAAATTTCCAGCGAGTTACCTTGTGTGAGCTGAGAACACGCTGAACCTTCAAACTGTTGATCTGAAGTTCATCCAGGTTTTTGTCGGGTCTTGGCTCGTCATACTCCTGAAAAAATTCCTAGATGCAATACACAGAACTTTGCATTTACACACTAGCAAAATGAGCAAGTATTTAAATGGTTACAAACATGTAAGACACTGACAAACTTTGGCAGCAGAAAGCAGACTGTACATTGATTTTCTGTCCTCCCGTGTAACAGTCTAACCTACAACCTACACAATCTCTTGACAGCAACACATTTGCTTTCATTCTATACCTCATACTCAGCTTTCCCCATCTCTTTTTTCTGCTGCAGCTGTTGCAGGAGCTTCTTCTCGTGGAGCTTTAGTGCCTGATTCTTTACATTTAAGGTCTCCAGCTGGGTGACCTGTACATACGTTTGAACAGAACAAATGAGGTGAAAGGGAGGTTATAAACAGGACTGAAGAAAGCGGATAACTAACAAGGGTGAAAAAAAGTTCTTTACGCTGCTTGCTTCAATCTTTAGAAGCTAACCCATCTTAATAATCGTAGTAATTTTATTGACTTTATAGAAAATACTTGGGTAAAATTAATAATATGACTTTAAAAGGGTAAAAAGTCTCTGGCCTTTGGAAATGTGCATACCTCTAACCTGGAACAATCTATTCAAAAGCTGCTGTGCACATGTTGATGTCACTGTTTTGTTAAAAAGACAAGTTTTGTTACCTTTAACTTGTCTTCAATGTACTGGAGCACCTTTTCTGGCTCTTTCATTTCTAGCGTGTTGTCCTTCGTAGGTTTGACCAGTCTACGCTCAAAATCGTTCTTCGCCTTCCTGACATCAGCCAGACATAATTCTGCTTCCTTCATAGAGGCCTGAAAAGACGAGTATGTTTCATGAATAAATGTACCTGAGGTCAGTGTTTCTATATATTGTGTTTTATTTTTTGCATGTGTGTGTTGTAACCTTGTAGTTGTCCTTGTTTTTTTCAGATTTCAGTTTGAGTTTCTCCCGGTCCTGTTGTGTTTCTCTTACTTCTCTCTGTGCTACGCACAGTTTTTGTTCTAAAGTGAGCGGCTGAAAACGGTCCGATATGTTGGACCTGGACTTTCGCCTCCATCCAACGCCCTGAAGGCACAAAAACTCAAAATAGTATCCTATCATGTTTTGTTCAAGAAAGAGAATGCAAATGTTTTCAGTCAAACATTTATTGGCTGGAAAGAGTTGATGCAATAAGATCTGCTTTATTTTGGCCTGTCTCAACAGTAAATAAATTGACATTACCTAAAACTATAAAAACATTACACTGCAGCTGGGACAGTCATAAAAAGGACTTTGTTCTTCACTGTCTATCTAATTCACAAGTTCTGACAAATAAAGTGTGCTGTGTGTAGATATGTGTTGAGTGTGAAGCATCAATCTGCAGTCTTTACTTTTAGGAAGAGACCTATAATGGCAAATAAGGATTTGCATTCAAGGTTATTTAATAAACCTTTATGGTACTTACCCCAGCCCCCAGCTTCAAGCTTCGTGTTGCCCCGGCACCTTCTCCTCCAGCCTGGGATAGCAGGTCTTGTGGATCCAGGCGGCAAATGAAGCTTTCAAACATGTCATTCTCTGCCAGGAGGGCTGCATTGGAATGCCTCGGGGAAGAATGAATAAGAAAAGCAGGCAAAATAAATAAATTTTTTTAAAAAATGACTTAAAAATGCTCGGAGAAGTAACCGCTTACTTTAAGAAAAATTAATTGGAAAAAACATTATGTAGAGGGTGGAACAGCTCACCCTAAACCTTTCTAGCTAATGGTTAATAGACGAAAAGTTGTATTTCAGTAAGATTTAACTGAAATTACAGACCATTAGCAGAGCATTAGCAATTACTTTGGTGGGTTATACGGAATAAGTTAAATAAAGTCAGTTGTAGGGTTACAGCCGATAGGACGCAGTTATTTTTAGTTTAATAAATATGAACTGTCATTACTTTAGTTCTTCGATCCGTTTGTAAATGAGTTCCTTCTGTTCTTGCGTGACCTCGTCATTTTCCTCGATCAAGGAAAGCTCGTCCTCCATGGTTGCTAAGGTACACTGAACCTCTGGTTTCTATGGCCTAGTGTTGCATTCACGCACTTCTGGAAACGTTTTACTCAGTAAGTTTTGCAATGAGAGTAATAGAGTTTAAAACATGCTCTCGCCTTCTTGGGGATATATATTAGGTTTTTTGTTTGTTTGTTTGTGTAACCGAGCACTAATGTGTCGAATAAAATGTCAAAGAAATAAATGTATACTTTATTTATGCCGTGAGTTAAACATACATTTCCCCATTCATTTCCAGACAGGACTTACAAAACATTTTACTACTGGGGTGTCCAACTCCAGTCCTCGAGAGCTACCGTCCTGCAGCTTTTACATGCATCCTCACTCCAACACAGTTGAATCAAATGGTAGAATTACCTCTTCAGTATGCCATCAAATTTGGCAAAGGCCTGATAACAAGCCATTCATTTGATTGAGGTGTGTCGGAACAAGGATGAGTCTAAAAGCTGAAGGACGCTCTCGAGGACTGGAGTAGAACACCCCCGTTCTACTAATATCCCAGCTGCACATAAGACCATCAAACCAAAGGTGCGAATCAATGACTCTACAGCAGGGGTGTCGAACTCCAGGCCTCGACGGCCAGTGTCCTGCAGATTTTAGGTGTGTCCTTGATCAGACACAGCTGATTTAAATGGCTAAATGACCTCCTCAACATGTCTTGAAGTTCTCCAGAGGCCTGGTAATGAACTAATCAACCTAACCCTGACCCGGAATGATACCCAAAACCTGCAGGACACCGCCCCTCGAGGCCTGCAGTCACTGGTGCTAACAAATAACACTGCAAACCGTTACACCCAGTTTTAGAGACACTGCAATCAATTTACCTGTGGCCATGCACTGCAAACAATTCGGGTCTCACCGCTATGCATGACCTGCAACCTGGGTTTGTAAAGGGAAGTGGCACAATCAAATAAACGAAAAAACAAGAAGAGAGGTTAGTCCGCCTTTACAAGACTCACTCTCAGTCATTCATAACAGCCTTTGCAGCTGGACGGGCTAGCCGAAACCGAATTACAAATCAACCAAAAGAATAAAAAAGAAGGACAGCAGAGGTGCAGTCGATCTACAACTTAATTGATTAAAACTTGTGGTCACACGACCAATCTTCCTTTTCTTCTTCTGTATAGGGTTTATTGGCGGTTGGCAAACAGCAAAATGGTGCACCAACCGCCACCAACTGGTGTGGAGTGTGGACCGAAATGACAATAAATAAATAAATAAATAAAATATTCAAATTCTCCCGAACAAATGGGTCTGCCTTAAAAACTAAAATACAGCCTGATAACTTTCACTTATAGAGCTCACGCGAAATAAATCAAACAAGTCCAACTTCACTTTCATATCGTCCAGCTTTTTGATCAGTTGTCTCCTTTCCATATCATACTTCTGACAATGCAATAAAACATGTTCTATTGTTTCCTGTTCCCTACTGCAGTCACACTCCCCTGTACAGTGTTTACCTATTAAAATAATGTGCTATTTAAGCCAGTGTGTCCAAATCTCAGTCGAGATATAATCGTCTCCTCTCTCCTGTTTCGTCCTGCACTTCTCATTTCCCCCACTTTCCTTTGGATGTTGTACAACCATCGCCCTTTCCTCTCCTCCTCCCATTGCTTTTGCCACCTTTCCTTCATTTTGTATCGTATTCTGCTCTTGAGCTCCGTCCTACTCACACTAATAACCATATCTACCATCGGTCTCCTTGTTGCGACTTTTGCTGTCCTATCTGCCAGAGTGAGTTAATCGTGTCTGAAACTTCCCACAAAAGGCGCTCACCTCACCCCACACACCCACTACCTTGTCAAAGTTCCTGCCAGGTGACACTTGTTACATTTCTTTTTTACGATTGGTTTAGATTTAATGCAACCACATGAAAGTCCACTACTACTAATTTAAGATAAAATTCACTTTATTTTCAGATTTTATATCCTACGCAATCTCGCCCTCGTGACAATATCTATTTATTTTTGTATTTTTAAAAAACCTTGTAGCGATAACTTTCCTTCTGGGCAGGGCGACCATTATACAAACCTTTCTATGTTTAGGTTTCAGTTTCATTTCTCAGTAACCGAACGTAGCCGGAGATTTCGGTCAGAGCCATAACTGGGCTGCTTTGGAATTCTTAGCTAAAGGAACAAATGTCATTGCAGAATGACATCGACTCTGTCTAAATTCATCATCAAGACCTTATGCGACAACCAGGGGTGTTTGGAATTCGGGAAATTAGAAGATCAGCTCGCACAGAAATTCACGGTTGCGGATTCGATCCTACGCACTGTGCTCTTTGACGATGGTAAAATAGCCATTAAAGAAAGAAGAAAGACGGGAAGTAAAATAA
The DNA here is from genome assembly GCF_018398535.1 of Haplochromis burtoni. Taxonomy (NCBI): domain Eukaryota; kingdom Metazoa; phylum Chordata; class Actinopteri; order Cichliformes; family Cichlidae; genus Haplochromis; species Haplochromis burtoni. The sequence goes on along the minus strand of NW_024582488.1, from coordinate 1,056,531 downwards.
TCAGCCCGGATAGTCTGGTAGTGGCTAAAACCAATCTGCGGCTCTGTCAGAAAAAAGCTGGAGAGTGTCCGCAGTGCGATGGGTTACACCTGTGCAAGTATTTTGTTTGCGGAGAGTGCACGTTCGGGTAAGTTAACCTATTTATTTATTTATTTTTGTAGAAAGCTTTCCTATAATAACAAAGACTCGGTGATAGTTATCACCGCCATAAATGAGCAAAAAGGTGCTCAATCATTCACGATGGGGTTTTTCAACAAGCTACGCAGAGCGCAAAAGGGCTTTGCGTGGGTTTAAACTTTAAAGCCCAGCAAATAATCGCAGATTCAGGTTTGTTTTCCTGCTATTAGTCATCGCCTATGGTTGCAACGTATCGTCATCTTATTGGTGCTTCATAGTGATCTCATTCCCACAGCAATTAATCTTCAGTCTGAACACAGGTGTAAATAAAAACCCCACAGGTAAAAGTGCTTTTAGTACTCAGTGTAAATAGTGAATGATGATGGAATAAGCACCATGACCTTATAAGAACTGTTGTTTTGACTTTACATAAAATCCGAGCTGAATTTCATGAGACATTGTGGAGATCATCGTAATCAAAATGGTTAAATGTGACTTTAGTTTGGCCTGATGGAGACTGCGCTCCCTCGCATTCATTATGAATTTTACGAATTTGGGTCACTCCATTTTTTTCCTAAGGTTTGCACGATTGTAGTGCAACATTTTGACCAGAAGATGGCAGCAATTTAACAGTTCAATTACAGGACTTTGATCATTTTTTTTCCCAAATGCAAAACACCCATAATGTAAATAAATGATGGAGAGCCTACTGCTCACGCTGAAGGTCATGCCTTCATCTGGATACGACGTTTTTAGTGGCAGAAACGTTAAACTCATCCAAGTGACTTCTTTAGTCTCAGCTGAATGCAGATGTCCCCTACCTTATAAACAGGCCATTTGCATAATGACTTGAACTAGCACCACCGCATACATCTTTAAATGAGGTTTTTGACTATGTAAAATTATAGATACGTTGGCTCAGACACTAAACTCAAAAGCAATAATATTGAAAAATATTATAAGTAAAACAGAATATTTTAATTGGATGGCATGTTGTCATTTACAGAGGGAAGTGTAAGAATCCACACAGTGTGGCATTTCCATACAATGCAAAGCTTTTGAAGAAGTACAATCTTCATGATTTCACAGAGAAACAGCTGTTCCAGCTGTTACTGCAGAATGATCCTTATCTGCTTCCTGAGGTATGTTTTAGCAGTTTGCACTTGGAGGCAATTGTGGAGATTGTCTTGTTCTTCTGTTGAAAATATGTGAACTTCATCCTCCTTTATGATTCCTTTTAGATATGCTCACATTACAACAAGGGCAACGGTCAGCACGGCTCATGTAAATTCACCACCTCGTGCACAAAGCTCCATGTCTGCCAGCATTTTTTCCAGGGTGACTGCAAATTTGGCTCTTCGTGCAAAAGACAGCATGGCCTCGATGGACATGCGATGAAGCTCTTCCGAGGATTCAGTCGTGAGAATATTGAAAACCTTCACAAGATCTACAGAAATAAATGTATCATCGTGGGTCAACAGGAGAGGCAGGGTACTGGTGTCACTGGTAAAGCAGATTTTATAAAAACATGTCTTGCACAGATTTTTGTCAATCAGCAAGACCAGTAATCTACACAACATAAATGTGTCTCTTCTGTAGTGCTAACAGAGGTAAGAACCTCAACTAAGCAGCCTCAGCAGTCTTCCCAGCAGTCTTCCCACAGCAATCCTGGATCCCCAACCAGTTCTGTTTGTCCATCTAAGCCACCGAGCAATGCTGACATGAATGAAATCTGCCTTTATTTCATTCGCAGACATTGCGGGTTCAAAGGTAATGATCATGATGGTGGAAGCTGCCTTTCATATCTACAATACAGTAACATCTCAACACGTATAGCTCTATGTCCATATGTGCACTGCCTAATAAATGAATGCTGGTGTGTGTTTTTCATAGACAAGTGTGCACGTGTCCATTGGCACCTGCCCTACAGATGGCAGGTTTTAGACACTGATGGTGTAACCTGGAAGGACTTGCCCACTATGGAGGAAATTGAAAAGGCATACTGTGACCCAGCAAAAGAGACGAGCTGCATGGATCAACCTTCGTCCGGCTTAGGGCTTTTCAGATTTCTGTCTCTTCAAAGGTACATGAAGAAACAGAACACACAGATGTACTGTTTGTGGTGCATCTGCAGTAAAAGATTAAATGCATATTACTGTTATTCACATGAGCTCAGGTCTATAGATTTCCATTCATTTTGATGGAATTTACATCCCTCTTAGCTCTTCATCCCCTAGTGAGCAGTCGGTGGACTTCAGGACCATGAGATATGGAAACTCTCCAGTTCGTCGCCTGTCCACTGCCTCCTCTGTCTCAAAGCCCCCTCACTTCATTCTCACTACACAGTGGGTCTGGTACTGGAAGGACGATGGTGGGAAATGGTTGGAATATGGAAAGGTGACTTATTGTGATTCTTTCAATGAGTATGAAGATCTTGCCACCCTTGACAGAACTTTTCTAAGGGAACAGATGTATTACAGTTAGATATGCCAAGTAATTTAACCACTGGCATGTTTGGAATCTAAACTTTGGTGGATTGCTTGTGTTCTCTTTAGGGTGATGAGGAATCATCAGTGACTTCTGAAACCCTGGAGAATGTATACCTTGAAGACAGAGATACAGAGATTCCGTTCAGTGCTGGCAAACAGCAATATATTCTCCATTTCAAAGATGCGACAGGAGACCAGGCGATGTATCAGCAGAATATAAAATTCAAAACCAAGCGAGATGTCAGGAGGAGGCCTCGCTTTGTGTCTGCTCATGACGTGGAGGACAAGCTGAAGAGGTATTTTGACTTCCACTTGTGCACATTGATTCAGGCTATTCAAATATTTCTAGTCTTGGTTGGTTGCTGTCTTAAGTGAGTTTACCAACAAAATGAATACTGCATGTCTTCTCTGCAGTACGTCATCAAAGAGCTCCAGCTCCTCCACAGCTGAAAGCGTACCTTCGCACTGGGACAAAAATGCCATACCTGAGTTTGGATACAAGGTATCTTTCTTCTATTTAAAAAACAAAAACCCAACCCTGTGCTCAGTGTTACTAAACACTAAACCTATATTTCTACTTTTATTGTTAACTTGTATATTTGCACTTTATTCTTGTCTTCCAGCTAATACATCTCTCCCAATCTGCACCAGATTACAATCTGATTGAGTCTTTATTTAGAAGCACAATGCCGGTGAAAAAAATTAACAGCATCCAAAGGATCCAGAACCCGTCTCTGTGGAGAGTCTTCCAGTGGTAAATTACTGACAGAGATTTTTGGCTTTTTTAAAGAAATGATTTGAACTTTTGGAGGAACCAGGTGATAAAATAGTGAATCTACTCTACACAGTGTAGTTTACATTAGCAGCAACACAACAGAACTTGTTACTGTTAAAAAGTAGAAAAAAAAAACCGAAACTGTTTTGCAGGTGTTGGACTAAGTTCTGGCCTGGCACAGGAAATAGCTGAATCTTCACTAGCTATCTGATGGGGTTATTAGTTTTCTTTCCCCCTCATATCAAGTCTTTATGCTAAATTCAGCAGCTGGATGCAGACAGAAAGGTTTTACACACAAATCTCTGCAAGAAGGATGTTTCCACTTAAATGGCATACACTGTGTTCAGGCAGAAGGAGCAGATGAAGGGAAGGAACGGAGGAGACCCCTCAATGATGTATTTGTTCCACGGGACTGACGAGTCTCTGATAGAGGCCATCTGTGAGCAAAACTTTGACTGGAGGATGTGTGGGGTCCATGGCACAGCCTATGGCAAAGGTACAGCAAAGCAATCTTTGCATCACTTTTTGTAGTATAATGGACACATTGTAGCTAAAATTTGATACTGGAAAGCCATAAAAGGAATGCATCTTCCTCAAAATGAACACCAGAAAACTCTTGAGTACTAAATCACTAGCATTTTTTTCTTTGAACTATATTAACAATAACTTTTTTTTTATTTTAGGGAGCTACTTTGCCAAAGATGCATCTTACTCTGACAGATACGCCAGTGTCAAAGCAACTCCAAACAAGATTATGTTTGTTGCCCTGGTCCTGGTAGGGGACTACACCAAGGGGAGAAGCACGTACGTTCGCCCGCCGCTAAAATCAAATGGAAGAACGTTCTACGATAGTTGCGTTGACTCTGAGAACAAACCCAGCATTTACGTTGTCTTTGAAAAGCAGCAGATTTACCCAGAATACATTATCAACTACTCATAAGTCGCAGTTTGCCTTTCCTTTTTCAGACTAGTGAAACTCTCTGGATGGATGTTCTTTAGTTTCGTGGTGTATTTGAAAGTTTAGAATTTTGCAAATGTAGAAAAATGATTAAAATAATTTAATAGTTAACAAAGATAATGACAAAATTAAAAAATGCAATTAATGAACACTCCACAGGCTATCATTTTACATTTTGATTATTCAGAGCTCATATGTATAAACAGCCTTTAATTTTAAATGTAGCTTCTTATTCCTGTGACATGCTCAGTGACTTCTCATGTCTGTTTGAAATGCAGTGTCATGTAAGTTTTTTTTCAATTCTGTAACCAAAAGAGACAAAATTCAGCCAGTTTCTGAAAGAAGAGAAGACCAGGTTTATAAATGCTTGGTGTGCCTCAGAAGCACAAAGCACTCACAAAGTACTGTCGTCTGACCACAGAGAGAAAAATCAGCTCTGCTATATTTAACATGTGCGCTTCACATTACCGCAACTCCTCAACTATTTTGGGCTTAAGAAAATTCAAATTGTTCCTAAAAGATGACAATTTAGTAATTTTACAGCAATTATAAAAATTTTAAAAAAAGCCCAGGCTGCCTGCATGATACTTTCTTATTGCAGTCCAATAAGTCGCAATCATTGGCCTTGTGAAATTGTGGTGATTTCTCCAAATCTTTTAATCATAATGTGTCAGAAGTTGAGAGTGAGAAAGGTTACTATAGAACTACCAAACTATTTGATTATAGTATGCAGTATTTTCAGTATTATAATATTATCTTGAGAAGGGACTTCGAGTTGAACTTGAAATCATTGTAATGGTTTTTCTTGAAATGTATCAGAAAATCCTTATTTTGCACTTGAAACTGTACGCATTTCCTTTTCCCTCACAAAATCTCTGCTTTCATGCTTGAAGTATATCCTTAAGCAGAAACGCTTAGCAAAGTACATCAGTGCAAGCCTTAGCAAGGACAACAGATGATCTGGTGTCAAGATACAGAACAAAATTGGATTGTTTGTTTTGTTGCAAAATAAACACATTGCAAAACTGAAAAAAGGAGTAACGTTAGCACTTTGTTTATATATTTGCATCAACAACAAGCTGCATTTCACCCATTTCATATGTAAATCAATTAAACAGATTGTTTTGTTTCCTAGAAAGATTTGAATGAATCATCAATAAAACACTTTTAGATCATTTATATTGAGGCCTAATAACATTTCAGCACTGCAGTTTCTCAAGTAATGGCCAAAAATCTAAATTGACAGATTGGATATGAGTATAGGAAACTGATGTTCCAATAAGGTGCAATGAAAATAATAATAATGAATGAGTTCATCAACACAGGTAATGAAAGGATTCTAATGTTTTTTCCCACAGAGAAAAAGTGCAGTGAGTGTTTCATATCCTGAGACATGTAACAGGGACAAGGGTCATCAGGAACAAAACAACAAAGATTTTCTTTCCTATTATAAAACCATTTACTTCACCCTCAAATAGCAGCTTTGGAGGCATAGAGTTACGACCACTTCATGCTCCATCAAAGATTTCAGTGTATCAGTAACAAAAAACACGACTTTTTTGCCAAAAATATGTCATTATTTTGTAAATTCGACTCACTTAAAGTGGCAAAGTGTGACTGTGAGAAGTGCCATTCAGAGTTGTGTTGTAGCACACTCACAAATGAATAACCCGCATGGTGCACCCATCAGCAGGGAGTTCAAAAAGACCTAAACTGTATCCAAAAGAGAGAGGCTGGTAAAGAGCACTTGGATCAACAGCACTTTTGTGCCACTGTGTTTATCATTACAGCGGCAATATTATCATTATCATCAACTTTTCAGATCACTGTGTGGGCTGAATGATTGAGGTATGTAGAATGTCAGTACCTATGGAAATATTTTGCTGTAAATCAAAGGAAAGGCATGATACACGAAGACCCTGAGCCTCAGGTTGGTGTCTAATCATCTGATGGAGAAATGAATGGACCATCTCTTTGGTCCCTTCTTGTGATTTTCACATAAATGCCATTCTTAGGTCCAAGAGTGCTTGACGACTTCAACTCAAGAGGAACCTGAAGACAGAAGAAGTGCATCTTTACATATTTATGTAAACAGCAAATATGAAGGCAGCTAACAAATTATGAGTGAATTGTTTGAAAGTTACGGCACTTTCTAATGTCCAATCATCTCCTCTATGATCATTATTACTGACTGTCCAAGTATTTACATTGCATACACATTTTAGTACAATAAATAAATGAATACCTTGGTCTCAGAGCAGGCCACAATGCTGAAGCTTTGGAACAGGCGCACTAAAGCCATTTTGATTTCAAGCTGGGCGAGCCTCATTCCCACACAGTTACGAGGGCCGGCCCCAAACGGCAGGTATACGAATGGGTGTCGACTGGCCTTGGCCTCTGGTGTAAACCTGGGGATAATCCACAGGTTAGGTGCTTTGGGGGAGAATTAAAGGCAGTGCCAATGCAAAATCATCCTGTCAGTTATGTGTTTCATTTTAGAGATGATTTTAATTTGGAAAAAGCAAGACCAGGCAACTTTTTCAACGTGAAGCTCAAAACTCAAAGGACAGAGTCAAACTGAACAAGTAAGTTTCTGGCAACAGGCTTAAGGTTTTTTTGAAACTGTTTAAAACAGCAGCTGGCCTTTTAGAGGCATCAGTCTTATAGAAAGGTATATCTGTGTGTTATCGTATAGCATGAAGAGGCATTGTGTGTTTTCTTTAATGCTACTTAATCATCAGAAAATAAACTGGGACATGAAATTAAAGCTTGTGGTTCACCACACGGATAATGAACGGTTGCCCATGGTGACTGAAAAGGATCTTTCTAATATATCCAGAGGCCAACACAGAGGTTGTATACAAAAAGGGAATATCTTTCAATGTCCACAGAAAAATTATGGAGATTCTCAGTTGTGGTGAGCACAGTGTGCTGTGGTCTGCTGGGAGGCAGCAGATTATTGCAATGGCAGATAGTGATTATTTTACTGCATTAAAATGTATAATTGGTACACTGTACTTTGATCAGAGACGTGGCACACAGCCATGTCATTTGAGCGCTGCACATGGTGTACTTTCACCAGACAGATGGATGAACAACACCTTAGGTTAATATTTGTCTTGTATTAATGTTATTACATCAACAATTGACTGACTTCAAAGTTAGTTACAAGTGTTGATATTTTTAAACTTGAATATGCTCTGTTTGTTATTTATTAGAAGTAGACTGAAGCACCTCTCTGGGATGAACTCCTCAGGCTCTGGCCAATGTTCCGGGTCATAATGGAGGAAGCCTGCAGGGATCTCCACTGTTATTCCTTTAGGAAGGAACTGGCCATTCACTACACAGTCATGGTCAACTTCTCGTGCAAACCTTAATGGGACAAAATACAGAATTAACGTAATACAATTAAACTATACTAAAAAGAAAATCGTTATAATAGCTTTTATTTTTAAAGTCAAAAAATCTTCCACAGGACTCTGCAGTCCAGTGAAAAACTACATACTTCATGAGTTAAGAGGGTAATTAGCAGCTAGGTGCAGTTAATCAAATGCATTTTATTGATTGATCAATAATTTGACCTCTATAAAAGATATAAAACGGTTCGTGTCAACTCAGTGCCAAGGAGAAAAAGTATCAGTTTAGAGAAGCAATTGTTCCTGTTCATCAATACCGGCATGGTCAGAAATCAACTTCAGGTCTGTTGTTCTATAGTGAGCGAGATTATTCACAACTGGAATAATTCAAGACAGTCGTTAATCTTACCCAAGCAATGAGAAAGACTGAAGCAACATTGAGAGACGAGTGGGCAAATTTCTCCACACTGCTGTGAGACTGATAAAGTTATACTGAAAACCATTACTTCAAGTTATTCCTTATACATCTGGTTCTACGAGCTACTGTATCATGGGGTCGATTTCCTTTATCACAGGACAGCAAAGAGCCTGAAAACTTTCTTTTACATAAAGTAATGGAGATGATAAGCAACAATATTCAGACAGATAGTGACGTTTAAATAATGCTCAGCTAGTAATAAGGGGCCCAAAGTGTGCCTGGAAAATATCCCCCCACACCATTACATCCCCAACAGCCTGAACTGTTGATACAAGGCAGGATGACTGCATGCTTTAATGCTGTGCAAGAAATACAACACCATCCAAATGTCCAACTGGTGAGAGCAGGCAATATTTTTCTAATCTTCTGTCATTTTGGTGAGCCCATGTGACCTTCAGCCTCACTTCCCTGTTCTTAGGTTACAGGAGAGGCAACTCAAATATCTCCTCCTGTGAAACTGCCTGCTTCGAGATTCAATGTTCTGTGCAGTCAGAGATGCATACCTCAACTGTAGTGAGCGGTTATTTGAATTACTCTTTCCTTCTATCAGCTCAAAGCAGCCTGGATATTCTCCTCAGACTTCTGGCATCAACATTTTTACCCAGAGAACTGCTGCTAACTGGATATCGTTTCTTTATAGGATCATTAAACCCCAGGAATGGTGCACAAAGATCCCAGTAGATCAGCAGTGGTTCATTTATTTAGATTGCCAAAATTACTTCACGTTTCAGTGTGTACGTGTGCAACAGTGTAAAAGAAAGACAGCTAAAGTTTTAAGTGGATTGCAACTTGTTACATTACTTTTAGGCTACATGTAACAACAGTTAACAAACATTTAATCCCTGTAACAGCTGAAGCTGCAAGATTCCAAATAATAGATTGAAATATCTGCATCGCTTCTTTTTTTAACATCTGCATCACCACCTTAAATCTGGCGGTCAGCGTTTGGTGGGCCATGGCACCATTCTTCCTTCCCCAATGGGCCCAACCTACTCTTGCAAAGCAGTCCAAGAGAAGCAGTGACATGTACATTTTATCTCCTCGTTGTATGGTATACATGTATGATTAAATATGGCCTATCCTCCAAAGTGCTATAAAAAAAATACCACCCTGTTTCCACTTAACATCCTTCTTTACCTGAATCCAGGAGGGTAGAGGCGTAATGCTTCACATACAACCATGTCCAAATACTTCAGCTCCTGGACATTTGTGTAATCAGGTGATTCCTTCAACAACAGTAGCATGAATATAATCGATAACTGTCCATAATAACATGCAAAAAAACCCAAAACAAAACAAAGCACCACAACGTAAAACACTCACATGTCTAGTGTAGAAGTCATCCACCTCTTTCTGTACTCTGAGTTGACATTCAGGGTGGAGGGCCAAGAGGTAGCAGGTGAACGCCAGAGTGTTGCTACTGGTTTCATAGCCTGCCAGGAGGAAGACGAAAGCCTGACCAACAATCTCATCCTCAGTCATCATCTTTTTCTGTGGACGCCTGACAGACTGCTCCTGTGAATGAGGAGGGTCATTTTCCTGAACCGAGCCCGAAGGCTGGGTCTCCTGGTTCCTGTGTTCGATCTCCTCGGGGTCATTTGATGTGTCAAAGTGGTCCAACGACACAATCTCTTTGGTGGTTTGAGCATCTAACATCAGCTGAAGGAAGTCTCTACGCCTCTACATGTAAAAAGAAACAAAAGAAAACAGTAAATATTTATTTCAAACAAATGATGAAGGGAGACGGCTCGTTTTAGACACAGAGTGTTAACTGTCTGAGATTCACCTCCTCAGGAGGCTGCTCCTCTCGCTGTTTGATGATCTTCTGAATGCTGTTAATGAAGAAATTATTCATCTTATCTCGTCTTTCATTGGGGAGAAGTTTTGCCATGGGAGCGGCAAGAAAAGGAAAAGCCACTGAAGACAGTAAGACACAAATTCGCAGATGTAATTATGAATTATGAAATGCCATAAAAAAAACTTTGCATTAAGAATTCCCGATAACACTGTGGTAACGTCGAAATCTAAACAACATTTCTAAACAATGCGTTAATTAATATATCTTATTGTCTTCCGCTATAAATCTTCTAATTACTTAGAAATGATAAAAATTATTTACAATTCCAAAAACTTCTTTTTAGGATTGGTCTAAAACGATGTACAATTTTTCACATTCCTAAATATATTTATCTTCCTCTTTTAATGTCCTAAATAAATATCTTAAATTCAAGTAATAATGAAGTAATATTGATGACTAACTGAAAAATAACAAAATGGGCCTGAAGAAGGAAAAATTGAAGAACATCTGAGCGTGGTGGACAAACGGGTCGTCTGGGTTGTTCTGCGAGTCCACCTGAGTTGCAAATGCCACACTGGCAATAACATCCATGGTAAAGTAGCCAAAGCACCTGCAGGAAAACATATACCAAAAATTAATTAATTAAAGAGAAGATTGAAAATTTAAAATAAAAATGATTCTTTCAGTATTTGTTTTTTATTGTTTTTGTACTTACTTGTGGATGTCAAAGGCCTGTGCTGACTCAGCGTGGCCGTTTAAATTCTTCATCAGGGCATCGATGGCTATGTTGATGAAAGGAACCATCTATACTCAAAAAGATTAATCATGAGAGACTCAAACCAGTCCTGCCAAAACCCTTTAGTGAGTCATTACATCACAAAATAGAAAATTCAAATACTTTGCAATGCATTTTCTAACAAGTAATAGAAATGTTAATGTCTCACTTCTTTCAGTTTGGCAGAGCTGAAGGATGGGGTCAAGATGCTCCGTACTCGCTTCCATTGTTCATTCCTCAGCATGAGTAGACAGTCAGTCATGGGCTTGGTGGCAAAACGAAAAGCCTGCAAAAATGAGACAAGAGCACAAACGCAAAAATCCATTACAGCCCATGAAGTAAGTTCGTGTGGGAATAATTGCTGATCACACATCGTGCATCTAAACGCTCCGTCTAATGTCCTCACCATTCTATTAGGGAAGCTACTGAAGTCCTTGACCATCAACTGTCTGAGCATATCAGGATCTGCTATTATCACAACTGGTCTGCGCCCCAAATAATACCTGAAATATGCCGATGTATACAATATGAGTGAGATACCAGCCAAAACAAACAAAACCTTTGATGCTAAGTAAAGTATTCGTGTCATTTCAGAATGCAGAAAAATTAAAATGTTCAGATCATCATTGTATCTACTTTTTCAACCTTGACGTACTATTGCAATGTAATATAAACGTTCCTGTGCAAATGGTGTGTGCACAGAAATAAAAAATAAACAGCTATTAATCTAAATCCAAGGTAATGAGTCCATTTTTGTGCATCCTTTATCAGCAGGTGTCTCTGTTTCTGTGGGAGGAAAACTCCTAGAATTACATAGAAAGCAAATGCAGTAGCACCAGCTATTATTAGTTTCTGTGTCAATGCTGTTATAAAATAATAATCCAGGTTTACTGATCTCTTTGCAAATGTTCAGTTTGCTATTTTTCCACAATAGTAATTTCAGTAGATGCTGATTTTTTTTTTTACTTACCCACAAACTCTACCATGTGTTTTTATTACATAACTCATAGGTTTGAAAAAACCCTGAAAAGAAAGTGGAAAACAAAAACATCAGACTAAAAATATCCACATTATTTACTGTTTGTATAACTGAAATCACAGAAAAGGTTAACAGCACATCGGCTTATCACAGCCATGACCTTATAAGTGATCAATTTTTAAAACATAATGGTCAACTGACAACCTTATAAAAACTGAAAATAAAAAGTTTAAACAGGAGCTTAATCCCAGTTTAATGGAACAAATGTTGCATATTATTCAGCTGTATTTTTACTTCACTGCATCAGAATATTTTTAAAAATGACAATAGATGTAGATTGCAACCTTTAAACCAGCGGTCTCCAACCTTTTTTGTGCCACGGACCGGTTTATGCCCGACAATATTTTCACGGACCGGCCTTTAAGGTGTCGCAGATAAATACAACTAAATAAAACTAGTGCCGGTACTGAAAAATAGAAGATTTATTCATAACACACATGAAAAGACCCAGGAAAACAGAGTTAACGATAAAAACGATAACAAAATAACACTGAAAACCGATAAAAACCCTGAAAACCACACATTTCACACCTGAGCCTCAACTCTCGCGGCCCGGTACCAAACGACTCACGGACCGGTACCAGTCCGAGGCCCGGGGGTTGGGGACCGCTGCTTTAAACCATCCCAGTTTGACACAAAATGAAGCAGATGTTGAAGGTAACTCTGGTCTTCCTTTGTTACACTGTATCTTACCTGCTGAAACATAAATAAGTTGCCAAAGAAAGGCACTGGCTTTGGATGTTTGATGCCATATCGTGAGAGGACTGAGAAGGGACGGACTGAATACCTACAGGCAAAAGTGCAGAAATGTGATGATGTGTTGTGAATGAAAGGATTAAACATCAAGCTCATTAAAGAACACAGATACAACATTCAGTTAAATGCTATCCACACCATCCTTATAGTCCTTTGGTCTACATATTGTTAACTTAGGACCATACATTTTTTTTCTAATAATGCATTTCCTGTACACATCCTCAGTGATTCAAAGAGTTTAACAAAAGCATTGTATTACATTATTAAAGAATTACACCTATTTGTATACATGCTCTTCCATTTTCCAAGACTCAAAAAATAATTGGACAAACTAACATAATTAAATGTACAATATTGTTAGTCCAGAACTCATTGCCATCACTAGATGGATTTCTTCCCTTGAGATGTTCTGCAAGGGATTTACTGTAGCTGCCCTCGGTCGCTGCTTGTTTTGGAGTATTACTGCCTTTGGTTTTGTATTTAATAACTGAAAAACATGATCTAATGGGTTGAAATCAGATAACTAACTTGAATCGCCTTTGATCTGCCCTCTCCTGAAGTTTTTTTTATTCTCTTAGATAGTTTTACTTTATTTTTTTATCCTAATGATACCTTCTTTACCTATTGAGAGTTCATGTGAACAGCGACCAAAATGTATGTTCAATAATTAACTCCTTTTAAGTGCTTAGTTTGCCATGAAATAATGTGGGAACAGGCCTCCCCTGCCTATCAGTCAATTGTCCAATTACCTTTGAGTCTATGAAAATGTGGATATACATAATATGTAACATATAGTATATATTGCTGTATTTTCACAGCAGAACAATATGTCACAAATAAACATACTAAGGTTTTATTTCCAGCTAAGTGTGGTGGAGTACAGAGAAAACTGACATAAAATGTGTCATTATCCAAAAACTGTCCGACTGTCCATCATAAATAAACAAATACTGAACATTTGTTCACTCACCAGTAAAGGAGACCGAGGAAAATGAGGAAGAGGCTGAGTGTCACAGATATTCTGCTGACCTCAATGTTGAACATGTTTAAAAAGTCACCTGCAGCCTGCATGTTGGAAAATCTTGTTTTCTATCCTCAGACTGAGATGAAAGTTCCTGCGCAGAAAAACAAGAAAAAGGGTTTAAGTTAACAAAAAGAACTAGATTGAATATAATGCACGTACAAAAACAGGAAGCCATAAAAATACTTGCAAAACAGGTCTTTAAAACAAAAGAATTATATACCCCCTTCTTAAATCTTTTTGCCTACAGTGTATTTACCAACTGAAGTAAAGTTATAAGACATAAAAACAGACAGAAACGTCGGAAATCACCACAGCAGAGAAACCAGAAGTGTTATATAGCAAGGTAAAAGTCATTTTATATAAATACTTTAGATTAGTGATGTGACATTCTGTATCGAGGCTTCAAAGCTTGTGTCGAGTAATGGAGGGGGCGTTTCCGCGACGCACGTATCGAGGCTTGCTTCATTTATGGGAGGAGCTGAAAATGATGACGTCCGAAGCCTCGCTGCCCGGCTGTACCACGTGACTGGTTCATGAAGCGGTTCGAACTTTGCCGCGAGATATGACAGCGATATAAACCCCTCAGACTTCATTCAAAATGTGGGTGTTTGATGGAGAGTTGCGTTAGTGAGAGTTTGGAGACAGTTTGGAGGTTTATGAGAGTGAGGAGAGAAAGTCAGGAGAGAATGGAGCCAGCTAAGAAGAGGAGGATGTCCTCCCCTGTGTGGGAACATTTTGATTTTATTCCTCCCAACAAGGTATGTAAATTTCTACAGAAGATGTATTTTCATAATACTGATGGTGCAATACAATTTATGTTAAGCTGTCTTTACTTTTGTACAAGGTGAAGTGTTTGCTATGTGCCAGGGAGCTGGGATATAACAACAACACCTCATCCATGCTTAGGCACTACAGAGCTTTGCATGAGAATAAGGGGAACACCGATTGTGGAGCAAGACCAGGTGAGCCATCAAATGCCATGATAATATAGCATGCAGTAATGTTACTAAATGATATAACAATATTATACAACTGTAATAAGTTACGTGTGTGATATTTATATTTGTGCTTTGTCTTTATTGTCTTTCCTCAGGAGAACAATCTCAAATAGATGAAGACCTGGTTAGCATGGTGATTGAGGACTCCCAGCCATTTAGCATTGTGGAGGACAAAGGATTAAAAGATTTGTTAAATCATTAAATCCTAGCTATGTTCTCCCCACTAAAAAGGTCATAAAAGCAGTGAAAATTTAGTTTTTACAGAATAAAATGTGAACAGGCAGTGTGTAGCTGTCCATACCTCAACGTTACAAAAGCACAACCACTGTCCACACCCCAACCACACCTCACCTCACAGTAAATGATCATTTCCATTTTAAGCATTTCCAAATGATCATTTTCCATACTGCCAGTATAAATATACACAGTATACTGCATCACTACAATATATTTTAAAGTTCTTTTATTGGTTTTTAAATGTCTTAATGGTCTTGGGCCTTCTTATCTCTCAGATCTGCTTTTACCATATGAACCCTCGCGGACCCTGAGGTCCTCTGGTACTGGCCTTTTGATTGTCCCTAAAGTCAGGACACATACTCACGGAGAGGCAGCTTTTCAGTGGTATGGTCCTCGTCTGTGGAACAGCCTGCCGGAGGAGCTCAGGGCCGCAGAGAACGTACATGTTTTTAAGAACAGGCTCAAGACCCACCTTTTTAATTTAGCTTTTACTTAGCGTTTATTTATTTTATGCTTATTTATTCTATCCTGTTATTCTATTATTAATTTAGGCTTTACCTAATATTTATTGATTTTATTCTTATTCATTTTTTATCTTCTTACTCTATTTATATTTATATTGTATCCCATTCTTATTTATTTTATCTTTTTATTCTGTATATACTCTTATTAGGTCATATCTCCAGTGTTTCCTCGGAGGGGGCTCTCTGCACCGGGTTGTGATCGACCGTGGCTGCTGGGGCTCTGTGGGTCCTCTCAGCCTGGCTGGGGGGCTTCTTTGCCTCCCTCCTGCTGTGTGCCCAGCCTGGAGGCTGCGGTCTGTGACCGGCTCCCGGTGCAGACGGCTCCCTGTGATAGTGTTTCCTCACCTGGCTCATGTGTGCCCAGCCCAATTTTACTCTTTAAGTGTGTGTGTGTGTGTGTGTGATCGTTTATGTTAATGAAAGTGTGGGGAGTGAGTTGGAGGGCGGGGGAGGCTGCTTTTAACCATGTAAAGCACTTTTCATACATCTTTGTATGAAAAGTGCTTTATAAATAAAGTTTGATTGATTGATTGATACATGTTTTACACACTCCTTTTGTTGTTGACATTTACGCGCTGTGTGCAAAAGGCCACACTCTTCAAATTCATGCCAACTAATATTTTTACGTCCAGTACATGTCCTACTGGAGCAAATGAAGCTTCAAGACGCTTTGCGCTGGGGTGAACCAATTGGATGAAAAGCTTCAGTGCTTCATGAAGCTTCATGTGCCCATCACTAGTTTAGCTGGATCTGTAGGGACCACTGACCACTGAACAAGTGAAACCTAACCTACCCTTTTTCTCTCATTTACTAACCGTCCTTACCTGTGGCGCACAACTCATTTACTCATGTGATGCTAGGTTAGCTTGCTGATGAAATAAAGGTTTCCATCTAACTAATATCACTAACATGTTTCTATTACTTGTGTCTTTATAATATTAACACCGCAACATTCAGCATACGGGAAACACACACTCACCTCACCTTCTTCGTCCTTCGCCCAGGTTTTGTAAATATAATAGTCACGTCTTCCTCTATTTGACAACAGCTCGTCACTGCACAGGAAGCTGTGTCGTCTACTGCCCCCATCTGCACCGGAGTGGAAAGGCTCTTCTTGCGTTTCCCAGAGAGACATTTGTGACATTGTTATATTAAACATGCCCAATTATTTCGTACAGAAGCACAAGATGATAATACCAAACATAACATTGTTACTTTTACAGAATATATTTAAAATATTCAATGATTTTTTTTTCTGGATGGTACTGGACAGAGTCTTTTCCTGTCGTTTCTGGGTATTTGGTACAGATAGATCACCATATACAGAATGTGGGTTTAATTTCAGGTAACAGCAAATATAGCGTAATTCTCCTTTAGACTGGGACACAGAGGATTTTCATTTCTTGTGTGTTCTGGTGGTTTAACTCAACTGGTGTCAGATCAAGTACACTGACACTGACCATTAAAATTTAAGGATAAACCATTGATTTGCAACGTTTGCACAAAAAGTAGATGAAGCAGGTGAATAACAGTCGGGATTTAATGTGGCAAAATTAACATGTGCCTCCTTTACATATGCTCCATCTTTTTGCCAAATATCATGGAATGGAGCCATTTGATTATTTGTGCTATTTTGCTGACAGACAGCACTGAAAACCTCAAAATCAGCACTGAAATCATAAGGCTGCTGGTCACAATTCCTCACACTGTTTGAAAGAGACAGTGAGTGATTCATCGGATCAACTTTCCTGTGAAAAATGATTCATTCAATGTTTTAAACAACAAGCGCATAAAAACTGCAATAAAGTGTCTATTTATCCATGTGCATCAATACAGAAAATCTTCTTGTGAAATATTTTCTCATGTGGCATTCCTTCCATTTGATATGTAAATTGTCAAACTGTTCCAGTCACAAAATTACAGTTAATATTTTCTAAAACATTTGAATGAATCTGCAGTAAATCCCTTATTATATTTAGTACATTCACATCTAAAATATTTCAATGTTGTGATTTTTCAAGCATCTCCCAAGTACTGGATTAACTTGAACTAGGACAGTTGAACTTATTTTGCAGTCTGGTGAAAATGATCCAGTCATTCGATAGAGAAGTCAGCAGACAATCTCACTTGCTCCTTCTGGAAATTTTCACACAAACACCATTTTTAGGACCAAGAGTGCTTAACGACTTCAACTCAAGAGGAACCTGAAAAAAAGAGTGCCCTCGATAAAACAAATCTTTTTTCAGGACTGGCTGTTAATGAACATTCATGAGATTTGCTGAGCAGCTCTAAGTCAAACATACCTCAGTCTTAGAGCAGGCAGTGATGTTGAAGTTGTGGAACAAATGCATTAAAGCCAGTTTGATTTCAAGCTGGGCGAGCTTCATTCCCACACAGTTACGGGGGCCAGCCCCAAATGGTAGGTATACGAATGGATGTCGACTGGCCTTGGCCTCTGGTGTAAACCTGGGGATCAACAGCAAGTTCTTGTTTTTTAAGTTGAATGAAAAGCATTGGAAACTAAAAGACCACATTCTTAATGAGACAAATTTCTCTTGCTACTTTATACAATGGCATAAAACTACTGTTATCTTGAACTGAGATATTTAACTACATGAAAAATATTACATGATATAGTTCTGTTCATAGTTTTTATGGAAAGAATTTCTAGGCATAGCCATGTGACAGAAAGTTCCCATTTTGGTGACCTTTGAATCTCATCTTTGCTATTTGCAGGTGATGTGGGTCTCTTGGCTTCATCTGGTGGTTGTCTCCAGCACTCACTGGAGCGGTTTCCAGCTGAGTATGAAGCGGCAAGAACGAGAATCACAACTCCAAGGTGGAGGCCATGGTTCTTAGCTGAAAAGGGTGGAGTGCCTACTCTTTTCAGGGACGAGTTGCTACCCCAAGTGCAGAGGTTTAAGTATCTGAGGGTCTTATGAAGACCCTCAGAAGTGAGGGAAAAATGGAGTGGGAAATTGACAGACAGATTGGGGCCACTGCTGAAGAGATGTGGAGGCTGCATTGGTTTGTTGTGGTAAAGAAAGAGCAGAGCATGAAAGCAAAACTCTCAATCCAAGTCCAGCAACTCCAAGTCCAGCAACTGGTCTCTTCAGTTTCCAGACTGTTGTTAAAAAGAGGAGATACTACTAACTACTGACACTGCAATGTGCCAACTCCCAACAAATTCAAAATCAAGCTATATCTCAGTTTAAATGTTCTATTTTGAATAAATTGTGGGTTTATAAGATTTGTAAATAAATGCATTGTTTTTATTTATATTTTACACTGTGTCCCAACTTTTTGAATTGAGATTGTATTTGTGGGTTGCAGATGTGATAATTTCACTACACAAAAGTGATTACCACACCCAAAAAATGTATTTGTACCACTGTACAGAAAAATATTTAATGTGTTGTTAATATACAGCTGAAATCATGTTAATAAGTCAACATTTGACTGGCGTCATAAGTCAGTCTTTTTACTCGTTTCAGACAGAACTGAAGCACCTCTCAGGAATGAACTTCTCAGGCTCGGGCCAGTGTTCTGGGTCATAATGGAGGAAGCCTGCAGGGATCTCCAGTTTTGCTCCTTTAGGAAGTTGCTGACCATTCACCACACAGTCATGATCTATTTCTCGTGCAAACCTTAGTGGGAAAATTTCAAAATTACACAGTTACAGAATGGTCACACACAGTATCGACAGAAGAGCTGTAACTTTATTTACTTTATTTATTTACTTTATTACGTTATGTAATTCCCTGACCACTGCCACCCCCAGAGAAACTAAAGGGGGAAAAACAGTGAAAATAAATTTAACACCATTATCAAAACTGTTATTTCCTTAATTTATTTGGACTTTTAAGCTCTATTGCTTTTTGCTGTCAGTTATAGTTGCCATTGCCTCTCTTGCCTCCCCTGCTCTCTATTTCTGTACATAGCTCCATTCAAAGAAGAAGAGTTTAAGCGTAATGATAGCTACAAAAGCATTTTTAATGCATCTGGATCCAAATGTGAACAGAGCTTAACCCAGATGATGATGATGATGATGATGATGATGATAATAATAATAATAATAATAATAATAATAATAATAATAATAATAATAATAATAAGAAGAAGAAGAAGAAGAAGAAGAAGAAGAAGAAGAAGAAGAAGAAGAAGAAGAAGAAGAAGAAGAAGAAGAAGAAGAAGAAGAAGAAGAAGAAGAAGAAGAAGAAGAAGAAGAAGGGTTTTCCATATGATAGCATTATGGCTATACCCCATGACAAGCTAATTAAGGGACAATGCTGAAAATCTTCCTATATCACAGGGTACCAAAGCTACCCCACTGTAGCCCCAATTGACATCCTTCTTTACCTGAATCCAGGAGGGTAGAGGCGTAATGCTTCACATATAACCATGTCCAAATACTTCAGCTCCTGGACATTTGTGTAATCAGGTGAGTCCTACAAAGCAAACAGCATGACAATCAATGACTGTCCACAACTGCATGAATCAAAATAGATCAGAACCAACTGTAAAACACTCACATGTCTAGTGTAGAAATCATCCACCTCTTTCTGTACTTTGAGTTGACATTCAGGGTGGAGGGCCAAGAGGTAGCAGGTGAACGCCAGAGTGCTGCTACTGGTTTCATAGCCTGCCAGGAGGAAGATGAAAGCCTGACCAACAATCTCATCCTCAGTCATCATCTTTTTCTGTGGACGCCTGACAGACGGCTCCTGTGAATGAGGAAGGTCATTTTCCTGAACTTTGCCTGAAGACTGGGTCTGCTGGTTGTTGTCACTGATCTCATCGGTGTCATTTGAAGTGTCAAAGCGCTCCAATGACACACGCTCTTCGGTGGTTCGAGCATCTAACATCAGCTGAAGGAAGTCTCTACGTCTCTACGTGTAAAAGAAATAAATAAGAAAGATAGGAAAATGACAGTTTCAAAGCCACACACAGATTTAGGAAAGTCTGAGATTCACCTGCTCAGGAGGCTGCTCCTCTCTCTGTTTGATGATTTTGTGAATGCTGTTAATGAAGAAATGACTCATCTTGTCTCGTCTTTTGTTGGGTATGAACCTCGACAGAGGAGCCATGATGGAGGGAAAAGCAACTAAAGACAGAAACACACAAATCTGCAGAGAACTGTATACACAGCTATATCAACAAAAATGCTTAAATACTTCTTTGGCATATTCTACATCTATGTAACCTTTCTGAAATTCTTTCTTACAATTCTTTGTGATCAACTTTCTCTTTAATGTCCTACATAAATATCTGAAATTCAATTGTGTTATAATAATGACTCACAGAAAAGTAACAAGACAGACTTGAAGAAATCATTGGTGAAGGCCATCTGAGCGTGTTGGACAAGTGGGTCATCTGGGTTATTCTGCGAGTCCACCTGAGTTGCAAATGCCACACTGGCAATAACATCCATGGTAAAGTAGCCAAAGTATCTGCAAAATAGCATCAAATTTTAGAAATATGAACAGTGAAAGAAAAAATACAGTAGAAGTAAAGTAGACAAACTGCTTTCAGGCTTTCATCATTGTTTATGTATTTACCTGTGGATATCAAAGGCCTCTCCTGACTCAGCGTAGACATGCAAATTCTTCATCAGGGTATCAATGGCTGTGTTGATGAGCGGAACCATCTACACTCAAATGGAGAGATAATGACAGATGCAAAATAGTCCTATAACCACTTCAGTGAATCATAATGGGTCCATAAACATAAAAAATGGGGGACAGGTCCATGTAATTCCATAAACACCACTACCACAGCTACTTAAATTACACATACAACATAGTTCCAGGAATCTAAGTTGTCAGTTGGGATCCTATGTTGTCAGGAGGCTTTTGCAATCTGGTAGGGTCTCCCATGTCAAATTGGTCCTGGGTGAGGAACCAGACGAAGGGCGATTCAGACAACTATTGTCAGTGCAAAAACAAGGGAACAGTTTACCCTGCGCTGCATAGGGTTACTGGGACACCACCCTGGAGTCATGCCTGTAGAGGGTGCGTGGGGTTCCATGCCTTAGCCTATGGGGCATGGCTGGACGCAGGGTATTGGGACATGGAATGTCACCCCTCTGTTGTGGAAAGAGCCTGAGCTAGTGCTTGAGATTGAATGATACCAGCTATATATAGTTGGGCTCACCTCAACGCATGACTTGGACCCTAGAACCAGCCTCCCGGAGAGGGGCTGGGCTCCAGCCTGGTAGTGATGTGTTGGTCGCGAACGAAATGGCTCTTAGAGCCAGATCTTTGACGTGAACGACGCGAGAAAGCTCTTTATCGCGAGCCGTGGTTTTTTCTTTTTCTTTCTCCCACCCTCTCTCGCACTTTTTTCCCGCTTCACTCCACATGCGAGCCTTGTGCTTTGCACTGGACAGAGGGGGGAGGGGCGGGAGTTACACTCGCAGTAGCACAGGAACAGAGCGGGAGGGAGAGAGAGAAAAAGAGAGCCAGGGACAACAACGTCACATTAGAAAGGTATAGTAATCACCCACAACTATTTTCAGTTGCGGATGATAAAGGATTCAGAAAGTTTATTCATGCGGGTCCATATGACAGAGAATATGCATCTTCTTTTTGTTTTCATATTTTAATTTATATTTAATTGTGTTGTGGTTTGCAGCGTTTTGTGTTGTTTCATTTTAAATTTGTTTAAAAGGAAAAAGCTGAAAATGTAAATAGTTAAAAGTTGAACTGTGAATAGTTGGTTTTTGTATTATATGATTTATTTATTACATTTTATGTGGAGTGAATAAATAAAAGTATATTTACGGTGGCCCCTACAAACAAAGCACGTACAAACTCCAAAACAGGTACAAAACACAACAGAAGTGCTCCAGGATGCTATAGGCCCAGTGTTGAGCTTTTGTTACCTAGTGGCTAAACAAGCCAGCAAGTACCAACGACCGGATTTGGTGTGTGGTAGTAACAGGTAAATGAACATGTATGAATGCTTGTGTATAAATACACAAACAATACACATATGCTTTCAATCGTGTAATTTAACTGATCTAGTAGCTCTGTTTTGAAGTTCAGTTAACGCTAGAAATGTGTTTTGGAGTTTGTACGTGTTTTGTCTCTAGGGGCCACTGTATATTTTTATATATAAACATATATAAATAAAACCACTTTTTTTTTACATTAGTAATTCCTTTTGTGCATAATTTTATATTATTGTTAATAATAAATTAATTAAAGCAACAAAACAACCTGAAGAGCCGGTTGGGAGCCGAAAGAGCCGGCTCTCTAAAAAGAGCCAGAATTCCCATCACTACAGCCTGGAGTTGCTCTCACTGAGAAGCAGCAGGCTGGGGTGGTTATTCTGTTATGCTAGGGGCGATTTTAGCCCAATCAAAGCACCCCCAAAGATTTCTTACTTTTTTTGACAATATTTGCTATTTGTGTGACACACTGCTAAAAATATAAAAAGCATACAGTACTTGGTTGAGACATAACATTTGGTTTGTTCCAGCTCCACTCTCCCCTGCTCTGGCTCTAGCGCTGTTGCTGCCAGAGCGCTGCTGGCTGAGACGCAGCAGAGCGGAGGTGGAAGTGCCTGGTTTAAAACAGGACTGTTTAGCTGCATTTTACCTTCAGTTACTGTCCGAAAGTCTCCTTATATTTCAATCGCATCGCTATAAGTGCAATGTTAATTTCTGCCGATAAGTTCCACTTTGTTCTTACTGTTTGCTGCGGTGATGACGTCACATGCTTTTACGGCGGTCCTGCAGTATCACGAGTCGGAGGAGCACTAGGCATGTTTTTCTCCATGAGTGCGGGGGAATAGCGATCTCCAGCCGTGTGCGTTCCTGTGCAAATAACCACACGTCTGTCCACCCCTCCCACCATGTTCAAACATAAATTTCACTCAATTTTATTATTGTATCATCAGATCTGTGGCTGTATGTTCTGGACACTCGAGTGAAGAAAGGAACTGCCAACTGATCACCACCTGGTGGTGAGTTGGATCAGGTGGGGAGGGAGGATGCTGGACAAACCTGGTGCACCCAAACGTGTAGTGAGGGTGTCTGAATAGACCATGTTCAGCACCTCCACAGCTGAGGCTGCTGCACTGAGCTGCAACTGTAAGGTGTTTTGTACCTTGGTGGTAAACAAACCGAATGGTGGACACCGGAGGTAAAAGGAGGTACCAAGCTGAAGAAGGAAGCCTGTCAGGCTTGGCTAGCCTGTAGGACTCCAGGAACAGCTCTTGGGTGCCAATAGGCCAAGTGGAACACGGCTCAGGCAGTGGCTGCAGCAAAAACCTGGATGTGTTGGGTGTTTCCTGGACAGAATATCTAGTTGTATCCAGGTGGTGGGGGGATTTCCACTTTGGTGGCCTCAGGATTTCATCTTAGCGTTTTGGCTTCATTAGGTGATGACTTCCAGTTTGCACTGGAGCGGTTCGTGGCTGAGTACAAAGCAGCATGAATGAGAATTAGCACCTCCAATCCAAGACCATGGTTCACAGCTGGAAAAGAGTGGAGTGGCCACTCTGGGTCATGGACAAGTTACTGTCCCAGGTGGAGGGATTTAAGTATCTTGAGATGTTGTTCATGAGTAGCTTGCAAGAGAGAAGAGAGAGCTTAGGATAAAAGTGAAGCTCTCGAGTTACCGGTCTACGTCCCCCCAGATGAGCTGGAAGAGGTGACTGGGGTGAGAAATTTGGCCTTCCCGTCTCAGAATGTTGCACTGGCGACCCAAACCCGGATAAGCACCAGAAGATGAGATGTGATGTCATGTATCTTATCTCATCTTATCTTATCTCACTTAATGAGAACTTTATTTTCTCACTTCTTTCATCTTGGCAGCACTGAAAGATGGGGTCAGGACACTCCGTACTCGTTTCCACTGTTCATTCCTTAACTGGAGAAGGCAATCAGAAGCAGGCTTTTTGGCAAACACAAATTTCTGCAGCGAGATAAGAGAGCATAGGCAAAACAATCTGTAATAACTACTCAGTAACTCTTGTGTGACAATCAGGAATAAACACACATGTTGCATCTTTGCTTTGTATAATTTCCTTACATTCCTGTTAGGGAAGTTGCTGAAGTCCTTCACCAGCAATTGTCTGAGCATATCAGGGTCTGCTACCACTATCACTGGTGTCCGGCCCAAATAATACCTGAAGTATGAGTCCAGACAAAACATGATGGGTAAAGTATCATCTCAAACTGCAGATTATTTATATAAGCAAAATATTCACAATCTTATTTCAGTAGTTGCTGTTGTAGGATGTATTTTTACTTACCCACATACTTTACCATATGTTTTGACAAGATCATTCAGAGGTTTGAAAAAACCCTGAAAAGAATATTTGAAAAACACAGTAGATGTAACAGTCAGCTGACAATGACACAAAGATGAGAACAAGGACACCATCCCAGTTTGATGCAAAATCAAGCAGACATTGAAGGTAACTCTGGTCTTCCTTTGTTACACTGTATCTTACCTGCTGAAACATAAATAAGTTGCCAAAGAAAGGCACTGGCTTTGGATGTTTGATGCCACATCGTGAGAGGACTGAGAAGGGACGGACTGAATACCTACAGGCAAAAATGTTGAAATGTGTTGTTTGTAGGTTGAATGAAAAGAATTTGTGTCAAATGCAGTAAAGAACAGAGCTCACCTTTACCTGGATTCTGTCTAGAGTTATTGTTGCATTCGTTTGCACTGCCTGCTCTATAAAATGTCAATGTATGTGCTTTATGGCACTAGCAGATTATCTACGTGTCCTTATTTCCCTTGAAAAAAGTGTATCATTGACATACTCACCAGTAGAGGAGACCAAGAAAAATGAGGAAGAGTGTCACAGATATTTTGCTGGTCTCAGTGTTGAATACATTTAGAAAGTCACCTGCAGCCTGCATGTTGGAAAATCTTCTCTCAGTTTTCAATCATTAATAAGAGAAAAAGGCCCCTGGAGAGAAAAACAGCAAAAAAGAATTAGTTATACTAATATTTTTATTCAATACTTTAGTCATGACTTTCACTAGAACAAAGCATTTAAGGGTATTGTGCAGAAATTCAGGCTTTTGGGGAAATAAACACCTGCCAAAGACCATACATCTATTCCATGTTGTCAAGCCGCTTTGTCCCCGATCAGTTGTGTGGTTTCTTCCAAGACTTTCTACTTACTGAAGCTTTTTTTGTAGCCTTGAGAACTCACCTGAAGAGGAGAGATGTCTGTTCCTATTGTATCCACTTCTGTTTTGTGCACACAAATGTTAAACCACAGATAAAATAGTAACTACAGATTTGGATTGCCTCACCACCTCCATAAATGAGACAGAGCAGGGTAAAGGTAATGAGTTAAAGAGCTGCTATTGCACAAACTTTTAGGGGTCCATAGTTCAGCTTTGCTTTTCTTTAGTCAACTGTCTGAACCTGTATTGCAGTTTTTAACCCTGATGTAACTCATGTAATGTTACGCTAGCCAAAGAAAATTACTTCTTGAAGAAAGAAGATGCGAGAACAATATGCAACACAGGAGCTTTATTTGATGACAAGACAAAAAGTCTATCAAAAGTGACATAAAGTGACACAAAAAGACTAAACTGAAGATGCCAAAATATTCATTAAATTATTTTCTTTTTTGCAGCTATAAAGCGGGAGGCTTAACTTGTCTTTGCCATTCCTGGCTGTTTGACAACCTTTTTACACAAGTAGAGCCTCAAAACACTTTGGAAAACCTGCCACAGTTTTTCATCAAAGTTAAACTTTCTCAGTCGATTCTTCCTCTTCGTGCAATACAAAGTTGAGACATCACCAGTATTGATTTTGTCGTGCAGAGAAAATTTGAATCAGATGTTTTGTCTCTAAAGAGTCGTGAAGGTTGTCTAAATGGTACGAGATAGATGTTTTTACACCTATTTTTACTGATAGACAGATTTTTATTTCAATACAGAAAATTTCACATGAATATAAAAACTGCAAAATTTCACAAAATGTGTTCTTTTCATTATTTGCACAATTCTGTTTACAACCAGCACTGAAAATCTCATCATTGGGGATGATATAAATGCTGCATGTTGCAATTCCTTTCATTGTCTGTAGAGAGTGCTCGCGCCCAATGTGTGTAGACACTGTGTCCCAATCCACCTGAAAGAATTTAGAATGTGCCAGATTAAATCAACTTTGCTGTCAAAAAAGATTTAGTATTTTATGATTTGCAAAAAGTAGTGATTTCATCCACTTTGTTTGTACGTGCTTTAATAAAGAATAATATCAGATATATTGTCATGTTTCATTTCTCTCATTCTCAAACAGTTGTAATCACAAAATTACAATTTATATGTGCCTGAGAAACATTTGCATTAATTATCAGTCAATCCCTTATTATATTTAAGTCTAAATATTTCAGTGTTGCATTTTTTCAAACATCTACCAAGTCCTGACCATAAATGAAACAAGTGCCACTGAACTGATGGACATACAGTAAGAGATTGTTATGTTTCAGTATGGTGTAAATGATTTAATCAGCTGATGACAGATGAGCTCCTTGTTCTCTTCTTGTGATTTTCACAAAAACACCATTTTTGGGTCCAAGAGTGCTGGATGACTTCAACTCAAGAGGAACCTGAAGATAAAAAGAGAACATCTTCCATATATTTGTGTAAAAATATCTTAAAAATGGAAGCATCTGACAAATGTGTATCTAACCAGTAGTCATAGGATTACATGACTATTTGCAGCTTATGGCAGTTTCAAATGTCCAATAAACTCCAGCATAGTCATTATTTGCAGCTGATAATACTGACCGTCCAAAATTGTATATGACATTAAAGCAAAAAACAATTAAAGGACATGTGAGAGTAGTTTTTGGTCATGCTTCCACTAAAACCTAAATTTAAAGATAGGTTTTCTTACCGGTGGTTACCTTACGGCATAATATACAAATATATTGATGTTTTCAGTTTTTTCAGTGTAATTCACAGTAAACAGTGGTTGTAGAATTACATGCTTGTAGTTATAAATTCAACAGTCTTAGAGTTATCCAGTGTAGGAATTACTTTAATGAAAATGTATGGGTTTTCTCTTATTGCATCCTACCTTAGTATCAGAACAGGCTTTTATGCTGAAGTTGTGGAACAGATGCATTAAAGCCATTTTGATTTCAAGCTGGGCGAGTCTCATTCCCACACAGTTACGAGGGCCAGCTCCAAATGGTAGGTATACGAATGGATGTCGAGCGGCCTTGGCTTCTGGTGTAAACCTGGAAAACAACAGCAAGTTTTTTTTTTAAAGAAGAATGAAAAGCATTGGAAAATAAAGGAAATCCCATGCATGGTTCAGTCCCAGTTCCAAAAATCTTTTACAGTGTGTAAAGAAAACAGAATGCATTGATTTACAAACAACAAATCCAGATGCTGAACTGGCCTGTCTGCAGTCTGCACCTTTTACCAACTGAAAACATTTAGCACATCATGAAAGTGCAAAGTGCAAAAAAGAAGTCCTAAGACTGTTGAGCATCGAGGGTCTTATACAGTATCAGACAAGAATGAGACAACATTCTTCTCCCAAAGGTCCAGCAGCTGGTCTCCTCAGACTGTTGTTAAGAAGAGGGCATACTACTAACTGGTGAATATCGCAGTGTCACAACTTCAAAGCTGCCAACAAAAACAACAAGAGCAAATGTTGTTTCATGAAATAATAAAATGTCTCAGTTTAAATGTTTTCAGTCTTGTCCTATTGTGAATGAAATATATGTTTATAAGATTTGTAAACGCATTGTTTTAATTTACATTTTACACTGTGTCCCAACATTTGAATTGAGGTTGTATTTGTGGGTTGCACGTGTTATAATGTCACTACACAAAAGTGTTTACCACACCTTAACAATTGTATTTGTACCACTGTACAGAAAAATATTCCATGTGTATGTTGTTAATATACAGCTGTTATTCGTGTTAATAAGTCAACATTTGAATGGCTGTGACTCACTTCAAAGTTAACTTCAATTGGTGCTATCTTTAAATGTGAATTTTCGGCACCCAGTCATTATTTCAGTAAACACAAGTCAGTCTTTTTACTCGTTTCAGACAGAACTGAAGCACCTCTCAGGAATGAACTTCTCAGGCTCGGGCCAGTGTTCTGGGTCATAATGGAGGAAGCCTGCAGGGATATCCAGTATTGCTCCTTTAGGAAGTTGCTGACCATTCACCACACAGTCATGTTCTATTTCTCGTGCAAACCTTAGTGGGACAAAATATGACAAAAAAGATTGTTTTACAGAATCCAAATACTGTTTTCTTTATTCCACACAGTTATAATTGGACTCAGCATATTCATAAGAGCTGTAACTGTCAGCATGAAGTGTTTCCCCACCACTCTATTGACTTTAGCTGTCATTTATAGTTGCAGTCATGTCCTCCTCTCTGTTTCTCTGTACTTGTGTCCATTTAAGGAAGATGAGTTTAAGTGTACTGATAGTTACTGAACATATTTTAATGCATCTGCAACCAAATATGAACAGAACCTGAGCCTTAACGTCCCAAAGTCAGAAAACATCTGTATTATTGAAATGCACTAATGTTTGATCTCGCAACCGCGTCAGTAATTATAATAATAATAATAATAATAATAATAATAATAATAATAATAATAATAATAACGATAGAGTTTTTACCGATGATAGGATTATGGCTATACCCCATGAAAAGCTACAAACAAACAACTTTTATTTGTCACACACACAATCATAAATAGTACAACATGTAGTGAAATGCTTGCATTGGAGCTTCGGACAGGCTGCAAACGTAGCTGCGCTATTCGAGGGCTTTGGGGTTTGTTTGTTTTTAGCATGGGGAGTCTAGCCAGGACCCTTAATGAATAATGGGTGGAAATCGAACTTGCAACTCCTGCTCCAAAAGTGTGTAGTTTTACTACTACACTATCTAGCTGAGACAAACAGTTGATGAATGTTTCAAAAAAAAGCCAAAACTGAAAATCTTCCAAAGTCACAGCATACGACTCCAGGCCCCACTGTGGCCAACCTTCATATCCAATTGACATCCTTCTTTACCTGAATCCAGGAGGGTAGAGGCGTAATGCTTCACATATAACCATGTCCAAATACTTCAGCTCCTGCACATTTGTGTAATCAGGTGAGTCCTACAAAGCAAACAGCATGACAATCAATGACTGTCCACAACTGCATGAATCAAAATAGATCAGAACCAACTGTAAAACACTCACATGTCTAGTGTAGAAGTCATCCACCTCTTTCTGTACTTTGAGTTGACATTCAGGGTGGAGGGCCAAGAGGTAGCAGGTGAACGCCAGAGTGTTGCTACTGGTTTCATAGCCTGCCAGGAGGAAGATTACTGCCTGACCAACAATCTCATCCTCAGTCATCATCTTTTTCTGTGGACGCCTGACAGACTGCTCCTGCTGGCTCCCGTTTTCTTGAACTGTGCCTGAAGACTGGGTCTGCTGGTTCCTGACATCAGTCTCATGAGCATCGTTTGATGTGTCAAAGTGCTCCAATGACACACACTCTTCAGTGGCTCGAGCATCTAATATCAGCTGAAGGAAGTCTCTACGCCTCTACGTGTAAAAGAAGTAAATAAAAATGAAAGGAAAAGGACTCTTTCAAAGCAATGCACAGATTTGGGAATGTTGAAAGTCTGAGATTCACCTGCTCAGGAGGCTGCTCCTCTCTCTGTTTGATGATTTTGTGAATGCTGTTAATGAAGAAATTATTCATCTTGTCTTGTCTTTTGCTGGGTATGAACCTCGACAGAGGAACCATGATGGAGGGAAAAGCAACTAAAGACAGAAACACACAAATCAGCAGAGAACTGTATACACAGCTATATCAACAAAAATGCTTCATACTCAATACATAGAATTATTTATCATGCTTAACTATAACTTTAAGGAATTCCCCACATTCCTTTTTATTTTCTTTGCCCTCATCTTCTTTTATTATTGTCCCATTTACATATCTCAGTTTCATTAATTTTATAATAATGACTCACAGAAAAGTAACAAAATAGGCCTGAAGAAATTATTGGTGAAGGCAATCTGAGCGTGTTGGACAAACGGGTCATCTGGGTTATTCTGCGAGTCCACCTGAGTTGCAAATGCCACACTGGCAATAACATCCATGGTAAAGTAGCCAAAGTATCTGAAAGATGGCATGCTATCAGAAAACTATGAACAATGACAGAAAAAAAACACAAAAAAATATTATTTTAATTTTTGCTTTACCTATGGATGTCAAAGGCCTCTCCTGACTCAGCGTGGACATTCAGATTCTTCATCAGGGCATCAGTGGCTGTTTTGATGAGCGGAACCATCTACACTCAAGTGGAGAGATAAGGACAGATGTAAACCAGCTCTATATACTCCAGTGAATCATCATAGGTCCATAAACATAGAAAATGGGGGAAAGGTAGCTCCATAAACACAACAGCACAGACACTTAAACTACACATACTGCAAAAGATGCAGACATGCAGTAACCAACTGCAAAAGTGAACGCTGGGTGTTTAAAGGTTTATGAGTTCCTTCTGGTCACAAAGAAAAATATTTAACTTGCTGACCAGTTGAAATGAAGACATAAAGAAGGTACAAAGTTAATATTAAATGTATTTAAATTTACACTTAAATGATACAAATTATGTATTAATAAAAGTTACAAAGAAACACCAGCAAGAACTGGATGTTTAGCTCTTTTACCAGAAACTTTGAGTTTTTTACTTCCTCATTTCAAACATTGTGTAAGCTAAAGATGGGGGAGATGTGAAAATAAATAACAAACACATAAATTATGAAATTTGTAAACTGACTTAAAACAGGAGAGAAAAAAATGGCACTGAGTTTTGGATACACACAAGATTCAAATCATTCTCTTATAGGTAAAAGTCCTCAGCTTAATTAAAGGAATCTTGCTGATCTTCTAGTTCATATCTTATCTTATCTGTCTTGGTTATATGAGGAATCTTTATTTTCTCACTTCTTTCATCTTGGCAGCACTGAAAGACGGGGTCAGGACGCTCCGCACTCGTTTCCAGCGTTCATTCTTTAACTGGAGCAAGCAATCGGATATAGGCTTTTTGGCAAACACAAATCTCTGCCCAGAGAAATAAGAGAGCACAGGCACAAAATGTGTAATAACTGCTCAGTTATTTGTGTGAGAATCAGAAATAAACTCGCATCATGCATCTACATGCTCTATATAATGTTCTCACCCTTCTATTAGGGAAGCTGCTGAAGTCCTTCACCAGCACTTGTCTGAGCATATCAGGGTCTGCTACCACTACCACTGGTGTCCGGCCCAAATAATATCTGAAATATGCAGCGTATACTTTAGTGACCAACCAAGTGTAAAGTGTCATCTCATTTCACTCTGTAGATTAATCAATAAACTCAAAAAACTGTAGATCGTTTATAGAAGAAAAATATTCACAATTTCAGTAGTTGTTGTTGTAGGATGTGTTTTTACTTACCCACATACTTTACCATATGTTTTGATAAGATCATTCAGAGGTTTGAAAAAACCCTGAAAAGAATAATTAAAAAAATACAGTCGATGTAACAGTCAGCTGACAATCTTTTAACAATGACAAAAAGTAGGAACAAGGGAACCATCCCTGTTTGATGCAAAATCAAGCAGACATTGAAGGTAACTCTGGTCTTCCTTTGTTACACTGTATCTTACCTGCTGAAACATAAATAAGTTGCCAAAGAAAGGCACTGGCTTTGGATGTTTGATGCCACATCGTGAGAGGACTGAGAAGGGACGGACTGAATACCTACAGGCAAAAATGTTGAAATGTGTTGTTTGTAGGTTGAATGAAAAGAATTTGTGTCAAATGCAGTAAAGAACAGAGCTCACCTTTACCTGGATTCTGTCTAGAGTTATTGTTGCATTCGTTTGCACTGCCTGCTCTATAAAATGTCAATGTATGTGCTTTATGACACTGTTTGCCATAAACTGTTTGCCTTATGACACGCAAATATATAAGTGACCTCATTTCTACTGAACAATGAACATCACAAATAAGCCACCTAACATTTATTTACTCACCAGTAGAGGAGACCAAGAAAAATGAGGAAGAGTGTCACAGATATCTTGCTGGCCTCAGTGTTGAATACATTTAGAAAGTCACCTGCAGCCTGCATGTTGGAAAATCTTCTCTCACTTTTCTACCATGAACAGGACAAAAAAGGCTCCTGGAGATTAAAACAGCACAAAATAATTAATTATACTAAAATTATTGTCGAATATCTTTGTCATGGCTTTCACTTACGGTATTTTAAACACCAAAGCTGTGTAGTAACTCCTTCTGCAAGGGAAACAAACATATGACAGTGATCATACATATTGTCAGGCTGCTTTGTCTCTAACAGATTAGCCGTACGGTTTCTCCCAAGACTTGTTAATTTTTGAAGCTTTGTTTAAGCCTTGAGAACTCACCTTAAGAGGAGTTCCTAATGTATCCACCACTGTTTTGTGTGCACAAATGTTAAACCACGGGTAAAATACTAACTACATGCATTGCCTCACCACATCCATAAATGAGACAGAAACCACTCCCACTTGTGTAGAAATGTGGCAGTGAGGCAAAGGTACTATTGGATTTATTTGTAGAAGTCCAGGGTTCAGTTTTTGTTTTCACTGCATTTGTCTGAATTTGTAATGCAGCTTTTAACCCTGATGTAACTCATGTTATGCTACGCTAGCCAATAGAAATTAATGTCTCTACAACACTGGATTTTTTTGTGATCACAAGATATATTGCTTTTCACAAAGTTCTACTGCTCCTATAGAGAGACTGCAGAATAAATTTATATCATGTCAAAACATTTGTAATGTTGTAGTAACTGAAGAATCCGACGGTAACAAGTCACTGAATCTCCAAAAGTTGCTTCTGTTCATCTGGACGTAGCGTTTTGTGGGAGAAATGTTTCGTCACTCATCCAAGTGACGTCTTCAGTCTCAGCTGACTGCAGGTTTCCCCAAATCTTATAAACAGGACATTTGCATAATGACTGAAACCAGCCCACTGAGGGAACAATGGGCTGGGAGGTCAGTTCCTTATTCCTAATTATGAACACAATTTTTGGAGATTTGCTTTCCTGGATGATTGAGAATGCATCAAGAAGTCACTGAATACTTTTTTGTAACTTTTTTTTGTACTTTCTTTGAAAGCATTCTTTCAAATCCAATCTGCTTCCAATGGAAAGCACAGGTCAGTAACCTTGCACATAATTTCAGGCATGGTGTAACATCGTTTTCAGCACAACTACAGCTGTAAGTTAAAACAACGCTGCCGCATTAACAGGAACAAACAATGAAAGCTAAAGAACCAAAACAAGCACAGCAAACACGATGTCCTTAAACTAAATATGAAACACAGTGACACAGAGGCATGATGGGAGACTGCATTTAGCCATGTAGCCATTCACAACACTCCATAATAGCATTTTTTTTATAACTATAAGGGAGATGTTGTGTTTATTGTTCCTGGATGGGGGTTTTTTTTTCTTACTAAACTTACATGTCAACATGCCAAAAGTCAAATTGAGCCATCACTATTTACAATTTTGTTGCATTGTAGAAAGAACTGGAACCAATTGGATGTCTTGTCTCTGAACAGTCAACGCATCTTTCTGTTTTTCTTTTTTTAATTTTTTATGCTAATTTGAATAGATATAAGATAACTGGTGTCATAACATGATATTGCATTTAAATATTGTATAAGTACTTCTGTTACCCATGCTTTATTTCACGATTAGCTATTTCGTTATTTCCGCAATTTGGTGACACTCAGCAAAGCCTCGGCATCAGGAAATAGAAAGGCTGTATGTTGCAATTTCTCACAATGCCTGTAGAGAGCGCTCTTATACAACGCTATCCACATCATCTGTCACAGCTGACAATACAGTCTTCTTCACATCAGAGCTTAAGCAGAAAAAAATCCCTCTAATAAAACCATCAATCAAAATTACAGTTTTCCTCAAAATAAACCTCCTTAACGGCTTCAAGTTGTGACTGAAATCTTTCAATATCCATTCAACAAGAGTTTTTTATTGTTTCTCTAGATTTCAAACACACGACTCATCTATTCCTGTCTGCAGGAAAAAATAAATAGCTTTTGAGAGGCGTATAATAATAAATTCTAATTTATGAATATAAAACACAAAACAGGCAAGACATCAGAATTTAGTTACACATTGTATTGGGCCGAATTTTGTAAAAAAAAAAAAAAAAATCTTGATAAAACAATGCAATTCCAATTATTTGATTTATTTAAGAGAAACAGCTCCATTCACATTGAGGTGAGAGGAAAATGTGTTTTTAATGACAGACAGTGAAAATAGAAATGTGATACTAATGTGTTGATTGGCTCATGAGTAACAGAAAAAGTAACAGATCATTAGGGCGAGCTGGCCATCTGAATTCAGATGACATAGTGTCCTTATTATGCAGATTCAATGACAATTACTTATCCAATTCCTTTGAGGTTTTAAACAAAGCTGACTCTACAAGTTCAAAGTGTTTTTGCGTGTGAGCGTACGCGTGCATGACATGCCAGTAATCAATTTCAGCATAAAGCATCATGTCACAAACTACAGGATGTGCAGAGGACTGATAGATCTGTGTGCTGGATTTTGCAAGTCAGCTTTTAAACTATCAAATGAATCCATACCCACAGTTTCTTTCAAAGGCTCCAACTCCACAAGATCTAGAAAAATCTGGTCTGGCCTAAGAGTGTAACAAGTAAAAGCACACTATTTATCTTTGGCCTAAATGACCGAAGCTTTTAGAGAGCTGCAGAGAAAAGGTCAAAGAGATTGTTCAAGGCAAAGTTATAGCACACAAGAGGATGACATCTAGAGTCAGAGGACGCGTTCTTTTCAGCATTCATTCTCACGAGGCAGATTTGCACAATATTTCTGGTCTGATAAACATGCATCATCCTTACTGCAGGATGCAGCCAGGCAGGAATAACAATGGAGTTGGAGCGGCACTAAGCTATTAATGGAGAGACTAGCTCAGGAAGAAATGAGGAGTTGGTTGGGTACCGCCTGCTCTGAGCACCGCCAGAGGGCACTGGGAGGCTGAAATGAGACATGATGAAGACTCCCTCTTCTCCCCCCTCTCCTGCTAGTCTACTACCACTCAGACTGCCTAAAGCCACACAGCGTCAAAGTTTGGTATGTGGCTGAATGCAGCATAAAAGAAATACCGCAGAGATGATGGTGCATATAGACATATAGTCTTACGTACAGGCAAGTATATGGTCTTTTGTTATTCTCATTAAGGTCTGACTTACTTGTTAAACACTCATCATGTATGTAGCAGTGTTTACTACTTCCCCTTTCTCTGAGTTCCTTGACAATGTGCAATTTTCTACCCACAGACCCTTTTAAAACACTTAAAATCTTTACATACTCCATCAGGGTGCAGCCTGAAGGGCAACCTGCAGGAGGGTTTCCATCATATAGTGAATCATAGCCTGCTGTTATATCATTCAGTTCTTCTGTTGCGGGTTTTTGTGTTTGATAAAACGCACAAGATTTTAAAAAATGGGTCAAACTCAAACAGAAATGTATTTCATTTGCAATTCAGACTATGCATGTCAAAGTTTCTCCCATACAAGACAGCCAAATAATCACTGAAGTCCAAATATGTCAGAGTCGCTCAAAATATGAGAAAATATATGTTCACCCAAGCACTTGAGTTAATTTAATAAAATCTTTATGTCCATGCTGATATGGAACATCATGAGAGTTCATATTTTTAATTTAGGATAAAGCGAGTAGCCCCACAGCTATTTGTGTTTTTTACCATAATCACATGGTCGTTCCTATTCATAAATATTGACTGATTGCAGACTGCTTGAATCAAGCCCACAAGTGCATCTATTTTAAGGTGCAGGATCCCTGAGGGTAAAACAGAGAAGGAAAACAGGTTTTACAATGTTCGAACCCTTCAGATCTTTATCAAATAACTGTGATGGCTTAGCATTTTTCAGCCATTGAAATCATTAAATTCAATAGTTAACCCTGCGTTACCGTTGCCTTATCTAAATCCTCAGTTGAAAGACAAACGTGCGCCACCAAAAGGGGAAGAAAACATATCAGGCACAAAGGAAACGCAGCTTTGGCAGGTTATTCCAAGAGGGCAGACCTTGGCATAGTAACAGCCTGAATGCTGGCAGAGTAGTCTCTGTGAAGTGTCATGTCTGATGCTTAATGAGTCCAGGTAAAGTGTTTGCTGTGAGACAGGGGCAAGGGAACTAATGAAATCCCTTCCACCCTGCTTTCAGAAGCAATTACTTCAAAATAAACGCTAACCACCAGACGACATGTCAAATAATGTCTAACAGCTCAAAGCAGGAATATAACGTTGCCTTAAAAATTAACTGAGATTCCCTGAATCCGTATTCAAAGGGGAACCCCCAAACTTTCCAGAGACGTTCCAGCAGTGCGAGGCAGGAGGCATCAAATTGGCTCTGTATGTTTAGATGAACCTCTTGTCTGCAAACTGAGGTTAATTAATGAAGTCATTTAAAATAAAAAGGGAAAGGGAGGGGACAATCCAAAGACATCTTTAGTTTTCTTTTTTTCCTAATGCATTCTTTAGCAGGTCGCATTTGATGGAGACAAAAACATCCAATTACTGTGTAAATAAAGTCAGCTGTTGTGGCTCTCCCTTTTATGCCTGATTTGTCTTTGTGTTTGGGCCTTTATGTTCCTTTGTCCAGGCTCCCCTTCCAGTCAGTGCCTGCCAGGCTTCCTGGTCTTAACCGCTTACACGGTAGCTGCATCCTGGCTTATTTACATTACATTACATCCAATTTGAATGAGGCCTGCTGAGAGACGAAACACACAAAAATAGGCTGGATACAGTGAGTGTGTCGTACAGCAGAGCACAGAATACTCACAGCATCTTTGGTCTAGCTACCATAGCCGCATGTTTTTGTTGGGTCATCAAGAACTGTTATTTGTATAAATGCATATATGTGAAAAACAGTCTGAGAGCTTTGGGTTTTGCAGTCTGCATTGTGTGCAAGCTGGAAACAAGACACAGACATCACAATCAGAAGAAAATAACCCTGTGACTGTGAAAAATGGGTCAGATAAGAGCTTGAATGGACTGTGATACCAAACATAAGAATATACATGTAAATAGAAAACTTACAGATCCAGCAATCTGCATTTTTACAATACCAAGAGATTAAATAACTATGGTATTTTAAATGTTCAAGTTGTCTATCACTGCAATCCAATGTTATGCATTTGTAGCTCTTTATTTTAGGGCCTGCAGCTGTATTTGGTTTAATCTCTGTGCACTAAGAAGCAGAAGCATCAAGGAAAAAACACAAAACTCTAAAAACACACATCAGACTAGCCAGACTATCCAATGCCAGGAAGTATGAATATTGAATAGTGCTGGATAGTAAACGAATTCCAACATTTCTCTGCTGGATGTGGAAGTGGGAATCAGTTTTCCATGTGGATAATGGAAACAAGCTGTACACGGTGGTCAAAACAATCACACAGGCCACATTTATTTTCAGTTTCACTACAATGTGCGGTATTCGAAAATATGCCATCATTCAAGAGTTTAAGAAATAATTATTATTTTGTTATTTATTATTACAAGTCCTTATATTAGCTCTTTGTGTCATTCTAGGTAGAGAAAAAAATGGCTACACATCCAACTGAAACATCCAGACATGGGTCACAACTGAGCAAGTGAAAGTCTAACAGCAGAGAGACGCCCCTCACTCATTTGAGTGTTTCTTTGGACATTGGCTCCTTTCCCCCAGATTTGCTTGTTTGTTTTTTTGTTAAGTCATTTGACACTGACAGCATGCTGACATACACAACAAGGAATTAGTTTAAACTGTACCTCTATGCAGTATAGCTCACCTGGCTGAGGAGCAATCCATCCATAAAAGACTTCTGCAGGGATCTGGGTTTGAGTCTGGAATCTCCTGCATGTTGTTCTCTCCTTACTTTCCTGTACTCTCCTATCTAATAAACACCAAAAGCAAATCTTAAAATAAATAAAACTAAAAGGAATTAAATCCATGCAAACAAACAAACAAACACAAAAATGAAACAGTTGGACAGGCAGAAAATGGTGTCTTTGGTAATGTGATTCATACAGAGCTATGGGCTAAAAACTAACAGCATAGCTTGCTTATTATCGTGGTTTGCAGCATTTCCTTAAAAATTTGAGGAAATAGGACAAGTTTAGAAAAAAGAAGAAGCGGCATGCCTAAAAACACCATCTACAGCTGATACACAGTATCAAAAAGCCATGTCCTTAATAAGACCTGACGCAAGACGCATGTGACTCTTCAGCCGATCCATCTATTTGCTGAGGTTCATTAGAAATATTCTCAGTCAAAGGGTGGCCAGCGAGAAGTCATTCCTAAGGAAGAGAAACAGGAATAAAAGGCAAATTACAAAAGACCTGGACTGCAGGACAGAGGTACCAACAGTCTATAGCATTCTGCAAAACACAGTGGACTGCATTTCAGATCTTAATCCACTGTGCAATACCATCTGGAAATTGCTGGACTGGCAATGGCTTCATTCTTCAGCATGACAATGATCCCAAATACCCTGCCAGTGCAGTTAAAGCATACCTGGATAGAAAAACACACAATGGAACAATACCAGTCATGAACTGGCTCCCCATAGGCTGAGCTTCACATTAGTGAAGCCATATGAGACAGAGCATGGAACAAAAGGCAGAAAACATCCAAAGAAGAGCTTTGAATGTCTTTCTAGAAGCCTGGAGAACTATTCCTGAAGCCTGCTTAAAGAAATTCCAAGCTAGCTTGACTAAGAGAGTTCAAGCTGTGTGAAAGAATAAATGTGGTCATACCAAATATTTTAGATTTGACTTATATAATGTATTCTTATTAATGTTTCATTAAATTACAGCTTTTTTCTACATTGTCAGACGATATGGACGACATCACGACTATGAAATATGACTTTGGAATTATGTGGAAACATAAGTATCCACTGTGTGCTTTGATAAAAGTTTGCACAGTACCTGAAATTGCTTGTGTTAACAGGATAACAACATCAAAAGCTAATTGGTGGATTTTTTTTTACCTTCACTTTGTTTTGCTATGGCAGTGTTTATATGCAGAAAGTCCAGTGATTGTAGTAGTCTCCATTATGGCACGGCCCACTCATCCAAGTGAAGAGAAACAACATACTTTAAACAATAAAAGCCAGTAAATCTACACTACGTTTATAATTCAGGAGAATATTGGAATTAAACGCAGTATGTAATTTTTGAAAACCTACAAGGGGGGAAAAGAAACTTTCAAAGCAAAGGATGCCTTCAGACTTAATAAAAATAAATTATGAAGCATTAAAATACATAAGGTGAAGATAATGAAGATAATATTTTGCTTTGATCCATGTTTTGCTTAAGGCTTAATGCTGTCGGAGGCTCGGTTTATCTGATGATAAAATATAAAAGAAAAATGCTTTGACCTCACCAGCCAGTCCCAATTATAGAAAAAAATGAGGATCCAGCAAACCCAGCGCGTCTCTCTGCTCTCCTGACAATTATACCAACAGCTAAACTGTTAATTAGTCTAAGCAATCACTAAAGGTGTGTGTGTGTGTGTGTGTGTGTGTGTGTGTGTGTGTGTGTGTGTGTGTGTGTGTGTGTGTGTAAAAGCCAGAGCACTGGTGTGTTTGGAGCTTGTGGTGCAGGGATTGATTGTATTTTTGTTTGGCAAAAAAACAGACAAAGCTGGTCACCATGTTCACTAGCTAGCCACCCTCAGGTCATCAAAGCAACAGAAAGCAATCAAGATAGTGATCTGAATGACAAAAACGCCAAGTTACCTAACAGGTTTAAAGTACAAAAAGCATCACATCTGCCTTTCAGGCCATATGCCATACAGATGGGAAGGGAAACAAAAGCACAGAGGAGCAAAGTTGCTCTGGGGAAAATAAAATAAAATAAAACAAAAATGGGGAAAATGGCTAAACGAGGTTACGTGAATCTCATTTATGTAAAGCTATTCATGAAAAGTCACTGCTACACACGTACACCCACATTAACCTAGACACAGTGTCTTCATGAAGGCATGCATAGTGAATTGTTCCAAATATTTTTATTAGCATATCAGAGCTGAGTTTTTACAGACGCCTAATGGAAAACAGGAGACACTGACACTGAACTGACACTAGCTGAGGAATACACACAGTCTGGTCACACAGACTCACACTACGTACTCAACTAGGACTGAGTCTGCTAGTGGACTTTAATGGGGGAGTCTACGTTTGTTCGTTGTTCTACAAGACCTTGGATTTCATTCTAAACACAGGCCATAATCCTGTAATAATATCATAAAAATTAACATTTCAATTATGGTGTTAAGAGATGCAGCTGATGGCTGCTGTGTACATCGGTAATGAGCCTTTCTTCTCAACCCCACAGTCATGTATATACACTAAGCTAAAGGGGAGGAATGATATGAATAATGACTAACTAAGCTGAAAAAGAGAGTAAGTTCCATTCTGTTTAAGACAGTGTAATCGCTCTGTAAAAGCCAGAAATCAGAATTAAATAAAACATGTAATAATTAAAATGTAATATGGTGCTGATGGTAATGATAGAAAGCACTGCAGAAACTACTGCTAACATTGTTTTTTGACTGGCTGATGCATAAATAGTAAAGTAGTGTTTTTAAAGCTTGTTGCTGTGCTACAGAACTGATGTTAAACTATGGTAAAACCATATTGTGCATAATTTAAATAGTATCTATAAAATCGTTCTTTTCTGGGAAAGGCTTATCATCATTTGGTAACTGTGAAAGTTCATGTGGGGGGTTAATTGACAAACTTAATTTGTCAATATCTTTATAATGTTCGCCGATTTGTGATGACGTTACAGTGAGAAAAGTCTTAAACAAATTTTCATATTTTCTTCCTACTGAATAGAAATCAAAAGTTTTTTTTATGATGCTCTTATAGTGGATTTACAACTGAAATGAAGGGCTTCAACACAGCAATATGCTGCCATTGTTTTTGTGTACTTTTCAATAACAGGATGGCTGCAGATAAAAAAACAGGATGTAAACTATAAACAAGGAAAGAAAGTACAGATAATAAAATGACTTAACGATCACCAATGCACTGAGGAAAAACAACAACAAACACATTGACAAAAAGGAGATTAAGAGTCATGTTTCCAATATTACGCTGAACTGTAATTGCATTTGATTGCATGAGTGAAAATAATGTGTTTTATCCTGTATTCATTGAGCATGAGGATGTGTAGCTCAGATTTTTGTGGATTCTTTGGGGAAAGGAAAGCTTATCTAACA
Organism: Haplochromis burtoni; assembly: GCF_018398535.1. Lineage (NCBI taxonomy): Eukaryota > Metazoa > Chordata > Actinopteri > Cichliformes > Cichlidae > Haplochromis > Haplochromis burtoni. Next base: position 1,014,863 of record NW_024582488.1, on the reverse strand, counting down.
AGGTGTGGAGCACAATGCCCGTTGACATTCAAAACATCAGTCACTGCTGAATAACCTGACATTGTTTGTAGGACCATTTAAGACATCAGAACTAAAAAGACCATGGGTTTCCCAGAAGTCCCTCCTTTTTCTTGAGAAGTCCTTCTGTGAGTATTTGTGAAAAACAGTGAAGCCAGAGCCTTTTCTGTTTATGCAGCCAGTGTGCCAGGGGTGATGGTTGCTTTGCCCTACTGAGATAAGATCTGTCTAGGTTTATGCTGCCGGTGTGAATAATGCATTTGAAATGATGAACCCTCCCTGACCAAGAGATGGACAGAAATAACACTGACGTCAGACCTGAGCCTCGTGGCACCAGACGGCGCAAGGAGAGGATATAGAGGGGATATTAAGCCCGCAGTGCTTCTCAGGGATCAGCTACACCTCTCAGCCTGCTTGTCTGTCAGTCAGGGGGGATGCATCTGTGTCATGCTCTCCCTTTCTCTTGTCTTTTCATGGTGACGTGACAGGCATCTGTGAACACCAGGGAACAAAGAGGAAAGGCTACTCGCTGATATGAAATGGAGCTGCTGATAAACAGCTTTTTTGATAAACATCCATAGAGGCAACATATTTTCTACAAGTGTAGGTTACTAATGGCCTTTCACATCAGCCAGTATCACTAATATCATTTTGACCAAGCGTATAATAAATATGACCTATACGTACAATACAACTACTTCAACTGAAGGTTTATGTCTAATAATACCAACCAAGGTGATTATAGTTGACTAAAATGAAACGAAAACTAAATGTAAAAAAAAAATTAAATAATAATAAAAACTGATGAATTTTTAAAGTTGGAAAATTAACACAAATAAAATGAAACTATAGAAGAAAGAGTTTTAGCAATTCTTAGTTTGGTTAAAAAAATAAAAATAAAATAAAAATCTGATATCTACAACACTTTGAGAAATTTTCTTTTTATTATAATACCTGTACCGATTTTAAATATTACCTCTGACATATGACGTCCAACAGTAAAGTAAAAAAAAAAAAAGAAGAAAAAGAATTATTAGAATAATAAAAGATTAAAAGGTTCAGATGCTGATTTTTATTTCCAAAACAATACTTTATTTAACACATTTTTCATTGAACTATTTACTGAACTCAGAGGATAGAAACAAAGTATCAATCCTGCTGCACTCGTACTGATGCGATATCAGTGCTTTGGTATCAATCCTACAATCCGCCCACCTCTAACCCAAAGTCAGAATGCACAATCACTCCACAAATCACAGTACACTAAATAATTACTCGGTTACCTCGAGTAGCCAACTCAGCCCACCGTTTTCCTTTTTGTCTCCTATTACATGATTTTCACATATGCTCCGATATTTTGAAATCCAAGGTCAGAGATCAAAGACTAATGCTGAGAGGTGAACTGGAATCAGCCAGACTCACTGGAGGCTTACTCAAGTTAAAGAGTTCAAATTTATTTAACTGATATCACTGAGAACCTCCAAAGTGCTCTTTTTTTCTAGCCTGCCAGGATATGATAATTTCACATAATTTCAATAGAACAGATTAGATGAGACTGTAAGCGTTTGAAATTTGTATTTTTATTTCTCCCGCTGTCTCTCTCCCTCTCTCTCTCTCTGGTATAAAATGTATTCATTCATCTCCCAGGCCAAATTTCTCCAGCTGAAGATACTTTCCATTTTGATTGAACATTCAAATTTTACACATCTTCTTCGAGGCTGCTAATTCAGCATAATTAAATCCTGTATGTCTGCAGATTCGAAATAGCAAACTCTGACTAAATTTGCTCAAGGCAATTTGATATCATGAAATTTCTTTGCCTTGTTACTCCAGTGTAAATCTATATCATGTAAATGATTGGTATTTATCCTAATAAGTAGCAGTAAATTGGATATTCTCAGATTTCTGTGACATCTTTCACCTCTGGAGGTTTGCTTTATTTAGCCTGGGTGTTCAAACTCTCTGTGAAGCTACTTTAGCATTTTAATCTCAGTCTTTATTAATATTTTTTGTGTCGCCCATAGGCAACAGATTTCTAATAAGACAGACCAAACACAGAACATCTACCTTTTTATAGTATAGAAATCAGCTGAAATTCAAAAGACTTCAGAACCAGAGGATGGAGCAAATATGTTTTTCTCTCTTTTTCAGTTCTGAAAGGCTGTGAAATGGAGAGCAGTGGGAAGCAAACACTAGTCGACACTATGTAAAGAGAGACTGACCTTTACACATAAAGAAACCAAATCTCATTCAGGTGACCTTGAAAGTGGCTACAATTCACAGAGGTTGGATGTAACAAATGTTCTGAATATTGCTCCGAAAGAAACAAAGAAATGACTATAGCCTCATTTGTGCAATAGTCCATTCAGACAAAACCATTCGGTGCAATCACAGTCGGCAAAAGCTCCGGGTTCTCTTGAGAGGAAAAGCAGCAATAAGCACATATTTACTCTTTTCCACATCAGGGGGGAGAGATGCATACAAAATTGGAGCGCATAACTAAGTCTATCTTGATCCATATTTCTATCAGGGATGAACCAGTTAAAGCGGAATTGAAAACGAGAGATAGACACGGAGAGAGTTCGCTCAGAAAGCTCTCTTTGTGGAGACTCCCTCCCCTGTGCGTGGGGAAAATGAAGCATTAGAGTGTGTGCTGGCATGGCAGAGAAGAGATGAAAGAGCATCTGACTCCAGTCGCTGAGATCTCCTCCTCCCATGTTTGATCCTGTCTTCTGGTCGGCTGGCTGCCTGAGAACAACGTAGAAAGTCAAGGCCTTGTTTGGGGCATTAGCATGAAGGCAAGGACAGAACAGCTTTCATAAGCTAAATATGTCCTTAAAAGCACACAGAAGGTACAATCACTCATATCTCCAAGGACAATATTCTAGCATTTGGCCTGATACAAGACGAACTAAATAATTCCAATCCATTAGTCTATCACAGATTATACAACGTTAAAATTTGCTAGAGCAAACAGTTTAGCCAAAAACCAAACATCAGATGACTCGTGTGTTCATGTAAATGAACTATTGAAGATTATTATTATTTACAACAACTAATTCAATGTCAGGTTATTTCATGTGTTTGGAAATGCTCTCAAAAGTGTAACAGAATCATAAATCATTCAGGAAAGGACAAAACAGCTCTGCAGAAAGTATTTCCAATTAAACTGCTTATATAGCTAAGAATTTTTAAATCTAATTTTTAATGGTAGAAGAGCAAGCAACATCATCTGAACATTAAATTAAATGACAAAAGGGTTGAGTTGAAAATCATCGTGGTGGACCAGTAATTCTATTTTTAGCTTTAAAATGTCAAATAGACACAAACAAGAATGTGCAAATGCGCACATTCACACTGTGTAACCACTTCACCTCTGTGGCCAGCAGGGTGATGAGACAGGAGAGCACAGCCGAGAGGAGGTTATAACGGTGCAGCCGCAGTGGTAATGCATTTTATTTATGACAGGCGCCTCAGGACTGCAACCTATCTGCACTCAGAAGCTTATCACAAGGGGCGTCTGGACTAACAACACATGGACAACAACCACGTAACTGTCATAGGCAATTACAAAGGAAACAGTGAGATTATAATGAGGGACTGAGTTTTATTCTTCAGGTAAATGTCAGTGTCTATTCAGGCTAATAGCAATTCCAGCAATACAGGATATCAAGACAGGAAATGCTGCAAGTGTCCAAAAGACATGCTATTCTTTGTTCTTTTTTTGGTCTTCATCGTCTCTGCTGTGGCGAACTCTATTTAAATCACTGACACTGTACATTAGCTGTTAAAATGCTGTGCCTCAACAGCTGAATGAGATGGGTGCAAGATAGCAAAAACTGAGTGTTGGGTCACAAAAATGATCATATTTAATATTTTGTGAAAACTCCTTTGCAGAGAAACTTATCAAATAAATGCACAACGTGAAATATGTAAATGCAGGATTAAATAACATTTCCTCTTTGCTCCAACGTCATATTGCCCAAGAGAAAGTTAGTGAGAGGTTTCCTTGTGATCTATTTCCACTCGCTGGATGGTACAAAATTGGAGATGATAGGTACTCTGTGAATTTACTATTACTGGAATACAGTATCGGCATTAATAAAGGAACCGAACTGTACTGGTTTGAACTGTATTCTGATAGACATACATACAGACAGAGATAAACCCAACAATCATATGACCCCCTATGAGCAAGCATGTTGGTGACGGTGGGAAGGAAAAACTCCCTTTTAACAGGAAGAAACAGGAAGAACCAGGCTCAGGGAGGGGCGGGGCCATCTGCTGCTACAGGTTGGAGAGAGAGAAGGAAGACAGGATAAGCTGTGGAAGAGAGCCACTGCAGGCATTTCTTAACCACTTAAGCCCCACGCCCTGGGAGGAGATCACGTTTAATTGGATATAACACGGGGTGAGAAATGTAAGTCCAGACATGTGTGGTATCCACAGAAACCTCTGAATCTCAGCTAAAATGTCACATAAACCATTTCTACAACCACCAAACACATCGAAAACAAGCCATGATTTAACAAGCAGTTATGTAAATGTGCAGATCCACTAAACAAACAAAAACGAACTGGAAATTCTCCAGACTTCATGTAACCGGCTAAAGATAAGCTGGTTAGCTTCCAGAGCTATCACTGAACCCACACATCAAGTTTCACAACGATCAGACCAAAATTCACTGAATGAGCCGCAAAAGAAAACCACAAAAACACACAGCAGCGCAAATGTGTAAGACAGAGATTGGCTTACCCTCTGCTGTTATTTTCACTGGTAGCCGGTAGCCACGTGATTATCAGTAGTTACCATGCCTACCTAGCCATGCCTTCAGAGCCATTTTCTGTCAACAACCTCCATTTTAGACCCACCTACAGACACGTGACTGGACAGAAGCCACAAGCAGCAAATTTGGGCCAACGTGGGTTTTGGCATTGCAACATCTGATTGGTTGAAGTGATGTGACATGGCATCATTACTTTGATTCTATTGGCTAAACTGATTAAAAAGAGGTGTCAATCATGCAAACTGACCAAAAGAAACCAAAGTTACAGCCCCTCGGAGTTTAAAGGGCCAGAGACCAATTAGCTTCATGTGCACTGCAGAAAAGGGCCATTACCATGTAAATGTGTGGTTAATTCTTCAAAAATATATATATTAAAAAAAAGCATTTTAAGCCTGTTAATAAAATGTATTAATGTTTGCTCTTTAATACCTAAAAAATTCAACTGGCATGGTGTCCAGTTGCGTGCCAAAATTGGACATTTTTGTACAACCTCTGGATATTCATGTATTGACAGGGCAGTAATTTTTCACTGTTTCACTTTAGAAACATAAATCTTTGCACAGATGATGTTTATATGTTGGTTACTGAAATCCTGGAACCAAATGTAAGATAAGATAAGATAAGATAAGATAAGATGACCTTTATTAGGACAGAGTTTGTAATTGCAGAGAAATAATCAATTAAATTTGGGCATTACATTTTTGAGCAGGAAGCTCAGAAACCCCCTTGGGGCTTAAGAGGGTAAAAACAGAAATCCCTGGATAACATGTAATTGGCTACTTCTAACAAAATTTAGATTACATTTGGCCCTAAAAATCTAAAAAATAAATAAATAAATAAATAAATAAATCCAAACATGGTGTGTAAGATACTTATTTACCTTGACCTCCAATAACAATGTGTGGAATCTTGGAAACATTGTTGACCAGGATTCATCCTGTCAGTGAGAACATTAAACAAGTATCTGGGCCTTCTGCTCATTTTTGCTAAAGTTAGAACCATGCTACCTCAGAGTCCATTTTTACAGAGCACAAAGAAACAGCAACAGCTCACAGCAGAATTACCAGCTAACTTAGGAACATGGACAGCATGCAGACTCTACACAGAAAGGTTGCAAGGTTGGTTCAAACTTGGGACCTTCTTGCTCTGAGGTAATAGTGCTAACCAGTGCACTATTGTAATTCCAGATCAGAGCAGAGCATTCATGTGTTTTTTACTACTGTAAGTCTCTATTATAGTAGCAGGGACTAGAAAAGAGTTCATATTTCTTCTCTACTGGCTTCTTTTTTCTTTTCATTCAACGCCTGTTAAATCCAGAACTGAATTTGAAAGTCTCCCTCTCACGTACAAAGTCCGGAATGAATTGACACACTAAATTTAAAATTAGGCTTAAACACCCTCCCCTTTTTTTTTGATAGAGCTCATAGTTAGAGCTGGATCAGGTAACCGTGAACCATTCCCTAGTTATGCAGCTATGGGTTTGGGTTGCTGGAGAACTTCCCATGATGCACTTAGCATTTATTCTCCACACAATCCAATGCATTTATATGTCACTAATATGTGCGAGCTTTGTCACCTCTCTCCTATAATTTGTGTTTTGTCTTTCACCTCTCTGTGCTTTCGCTTTTTCTCTTCTCATCCCTAAAATAGTCAAACTGAGCTTGATCTCTCACAACCCAGTGCACTTTAACAACCTTAAGAAAATAATTACTGTCAAATTTCAAGAATGCATCCTAATGCTGTATGCTGTGTTTGTGGACCATGTTCCTGTTGTGTGTCTCAAATAATCTATTTCTCCTCTACAGTAATGTAGGTGAAGGAAATCGCAAGTGAACAATAAATAATAAATGTGCATGTCCTGGCTTTATAATAGACCTTAAGTTTCTTCTCCTGGTTTCCAAATTACCTACTGGATAACTGCCTCAATGCATGTCAGGTGATGCTCCCCTTCCTGTTACACTAGGCTCTAATAAGACCTATGGAGAGGCAGATTTGGTGTGTTTGGCCCTTATCGAGCAGCTTGCCAGAGGACCTGGGGGCATCAGAATCTGTGAGTGCTTTCAAATAAAATCATGAGAAAAAGCATTTCAGCCCAAGATTTATATATTCAGTCAAACCAGAACAAATTCGCCGTGCAATTTTACCTGAATGCTAATGCACAAAAGATTAATTTACTTTGATTTAATGTTTTACCATTCACAATTGTGTAGGAAAAACTGGATATGAAAGGAAAGGTTTCAGGCATTTAGGGATCGGTTCCGCTGCTCACCTTTGTCTGAATAGCGCAGGGCACATACACACCAGGAAACTAAAGCAGCTAAATCAATTAAAATCCCATTAAAGTCAGCACCATTATTGAGGTCATTACCAAGGGGGAGAGACGCCTGATGATGATGGTGGATCAAACAAGATCTAATTAATTCATTTATTCATTAACACGCTGCTCTCACGCAAGCATGGTTAGCGCAATGTAATGAAAATGGAGAGAGGGAGAGCCAGACATCAAGTGCAGCATCTCAGCACAAACATCAAAACTTGACACGAGAAGGAAAATATGAATATGAAATATGAAACAACATCAAAGATGAGTTATTGCCAGTATAGGCCATTGGCTGCTTTTCAAAGGACACTGAAACACATGAACATTTTCTGGCACCGCAGTGAATGCCTCCTTTCAGCTCTGTTATGCACACACACACACTAGGTGTCAGTCTGGTTGCAGCAAGAGACAGAGAGAGGAAAGACAAAGAGGAAACTGCAAGACCAGGGAAAGGAGGAAACTACACAGCCTGTTTCTCTGCTTCATCTCACACCAGTGGAGCTGTGATTATGGAGCAGCAGACAACGATGGGTATTGATCCTTTTTCAGATGGCCCAGGGACCAGAGGCCAAGAAAATGACAGAAACATGCTATGTTGCTTCCTCAGCCTGGGGATGTGGGGCTGAGTGGTTGGTGTCTATATATAAATGGGGTTTTTAAACAGATAATAAGGCGATAATGAGGTTAAACCAAAGATTGGAAAGAAAAAAAATAACCGACTTGTGTGTTTTTAGATGTTTGGTTTTGCCTATTTCAAACTGAAAGATACTATCTCAGCCTTCTCTTACTACGTCTCCTCTTCTCTCCTTTCACACTCCGCACTCCCCAGAAATCAATACATGTTGGATTAAATGAAATATGAAATCTTTACACTGGTGGGCAAGATAGGATACCATGAGGGTTTTTTTTCTTGAAGTTTGCTTTGCCTCAGTCATGTCTTCAACTGGATGATTTTCAATGCCGTGATCTGAAATACTACCATTCCTCAACATCAAGTAGTATTTGATTCACAGTTAAGCTGAGATGTAGAGGTTTGACTAGAGCTCTGTGGAGTACGGATGCCAGGTCAGAGGGTGAGGCAGACAGAAACAGAGCTTAGATGAAGAAGAACAGACGAGCTGATCGGATGTGACAGGAGCAGTGTCCTCCTCCACTGCAGCACAAAGTGCCCCAAATGAAAATCTATATGGCACAATGCTGGCAGCAGACCTTCATGGTCTGGAAGAGACGAGTGGACAGTCAAAACGTTAGCGAAGTTAACGTTACTGCAGCAATACGCATGTAAACAATCATGGTATTCCTGTGATGACATGATGCTGACAATTAAAACACCCTCTTGAGCCGGATCTATTGTCATCACTGATTTGCCTTTCTCTTCACACAGCGTGTGAAATGCAGTGTAGTCAAGACTTTAGTTCAGCATGTGGCAGCTGCTGACAGCGCTTATTTCAGTTCATCCAAGTTAGCTGGTTTATTTTAGGGAACCAGTATCATTTGGTATCAAAGTCATTTTCTTTCAGTTTTTGGACTTCCCAGTACAAAAAGTCAGCTGACATTCCAGTTGTCTGTTCACCAAAATCTTGCTTTCGTTGCACATGGATGATCGGGGTTATTCTGTGATTTCAGTTCAGGTCATCTGGAGTTTAATATTACATATTTAATTTGTCCTTTTGAGTCTTTGCGCTTTTCTGTCTTGGCAGTTTTCAACCCCTCCAGTGAATTTGGCTGGATTTACAAACCCCTCAGGTTTATTCTTTCCAACTCTTTCCCCCAACTGATGTCACAACACAGTTAATCAGATCAAAGCGGCAGAGAAAGGGGTTACATGTCACACGCTTTTATTGCTTTTCCATTACATCTCTAACACTGAAATAGTCATCTGTGAAGATGTCTCACAATAAAATGTCTCATGGTGACATTGGTCCAAAGTGTTATTTTCAAAATAAAGGCTCCTTTTTAGCCTATCCTATTTTATTATATATTTACTCTTTGCTAATATAAATACAGTTATATATAATATTAGAGTTAGGGTGTTGCATATATCCTATAAACATAAGTACACAACATTTAGGGCAAATCACATTGTTTAAATTATTTGTTATTTAAAACGAGGTGACTCACAATTCAAAGTTTCCTCACAAATATATTTCCATGCAGTGTAATCCCACTGTGGCCTTAACTGTGAGGGTATTGTGGCAATGATGCCTGCTGGAGGTTTAGGTCCTGGCGAGGCAGCAAGGCTGACTATTCAGCCTTCACACACAAACTGAGGGGAAACGATATATCCTGAAAAGGGAGCCATCATTAATCATTCATATAATTTTCAATATAGTCCACCTGCAGCCACAGGAAGAACCTTGGGAAAGCTCATTGGAGTCACCCATGAGCGCTTTGTTAATCTGTGTTTCTTTTGAGCTATTTTTTATTTTTACATTTGAAATTTAATGAACATGTTAAATATTTTTTTCTATCAAAGATGCATTTTATCATCCCCATTAAAAAAGGAATCGTCTCTTTTATCCCTTTTGTTTCCGCTGATCTGCTCAGACGTGCGTTGACATCATGTTCTATTCAGATCTCTACACAGACGTTTGCATTGTATATTTTCTCTTTACTTACTCTTTGCATCCTCTTTCATTTTGTCCCCTCCAAGCTACTCCTTCAATATTTTCAGGTCAGACTTTGTTTTGGTTTTTTGCTTGCTCTCTTCATAATCTCATCCCTCTAAAAAGTCTGTTTCCTCAGTCTTTTAAAATGCTACTTGCAGAATTAATTCCAAGAATATTCACGGTATTTATTCTGGATTAGCTGCCACAACTACTATGTGAGAGATTTCTTTCATCAACCTCCAAAAGTGAGGCGCTGATGAGCTCTCATTCTTCTGGGGACACTGATCTGCTCAAAAAAAGTCTCTGAACTTTGAAAAGCAGTGACCAAATCAAAGCAGGAACACAGCACGTCATGATGTTTAATTTTATTTTCAGTTTTGCTTGTTGACCTTCATCCAGCAGCATGTATTATTAAGCTGCAAGCTGTTTTAATTTATAGTCCCATGTATTTAATCAATCACCAGTTTGATATGTCTGATTAAGAGACCATTCAGTTAAAATGAAGAATAAAAAAAATGCCAGAAAGCTGTATTAGGTTTCTATCATCCCTGTAATTGCAGCCCTGGTAAATGTTTCTTAGCTGACTTGCATTTATCGGCACAAGTTTAGATTGCAAGAGTTGCTTCATTCCAGGTCTGTCGGGAAGGCTTTCATCTCCCAGTTCACATTATCCAGAAGACGATGGAGTTATATTAATTTATCCATTTGCTCAACTACACTAATGAGTAGCGAAAAATCGTATAATTTCAGCTTCGTATTTAGTCTCCCTTCTTTTGTTACAGATTCTATTTTGGGGCATGATACGGTTAAAAAGATGAGACAGTCGATACAATTTCTGGTTTAAAAGCCAATGTTGACTTTGACTTGTTCTGTCTGATTGCTAAATAATACAAACATGCTGCCCGGGTGTCAGTGCAAAAAATATTTGCACTCAGCGAAGTGCCAGAAGTCACAATTTGTTTGTAACTGGAAACCTCTGACTAACCACTGGCCACACCACCTTGCACTGCAAACACACTGAGCAGGCATGAAGCAGTAAACAGCGTGCTGGGCAGGAAGATAACATTTGTCAAAGTCAAATATGTCTGTCTGGCAGTTTTAAGATGTTTTTTATAGCCACACCAGATTACTGACACTGAAGTCAATCTCCCATGTTAAAACTTGGATCACTTTGCATTTGTGTTTGTGTGTGAGAGAGCGTATCTGCACTAGTGGTGTAATTTTCGCACTGGACTGAGCGTTAAACCCATCGTCATTCTGCTAATTTTGTCTGCAGCAAAACTAAATACAGGCAGATTGTGCAATTCAATGTGTCTGTTTGAACAAATAACATAACGAGAGAACAAAGCTCTGTAAAAAATAGTTGTTTCAGTCAGGGATTCATTATTTTTCATGCTCTCCTCAGTATATATCAAGTCATATCCTCTTCATTTATTGGGCACTATGTAATGACCCCCACTAAAAAGGTTTAATCTATGCATTATACACACACTTCTCACCTCACATTCTTCTAAATGGCAGTTTGGGTGTGTGTGTGTGTGTGGGGGGGGGGGGGGCATATGCATGGTTTTTGTGTGTACACACCGTTTACACATCCAGGCCCTGGTCTTGAGGAGAGCACTCTACATGCCTTATTTCCTCTACGAGCTATTTTTGTCAGACATGAATCACAGGTACAGCTGTTAAAGCAAAGGCCTTCTCCCTACACGCCCAACCGCACACACACACACACACACACACACACACACACACACACACACACACACACACACACACACACACACACACAGAGCTACTTACACTGTAGAAAATGGAGGAGGCTTTGGTTAATATGGCGAAACAGAAAGTAAGTACACTCTATCTGAACTACTTGATTAACGGCCGACATGAGAGGAGGAAGCAGCGGAGCAGAAAGCAAAATAGTGGTGCATGAGTGAGTGGCAACTGGAGGAACAAAAAAACAAGGAAATGAATGGGGGGAGAAGGTGCAGGAGCTACATGAGTGAAAGTAGAGAGTAAGAGATATAAGGCACAGAATAGGGCACAGAGCCAAGAGTGATTGGAGAGAGGATATGGCGGAGTTAGAGAGGGATGTGTGCATTAAAGAGCTGGATATTAAACGTGGACTCTGAGTGGCCCTACTGTTTGTGGACGTCTCTCCCCTTGGTCTCACACACACACACACACACATGAACACACACATAGAGTCTCCACGGTCAGGCCAAGTCCAACGGTGGCTAAGGTTGCTATGGCAACATTCCACAGGAACGGTAATTACAATTAACATCCCATCTAAATGACCACCTCTCTCTCTTCACCCCCTTCCATCTCTTGGGTAATTATAGACTTCAGCTCAGCTCACCCGAGCACCGTGGTTGGCCTCTTTTTATTTTACTGCTAAATAACCCTGTCGGGAAACAATAGAGGCAAAAAGAATTATTTTATTCAAGGCTAAAAGGCCGGTCCATTACAATAATGTAGCAATGTTATCGCAGCATTGCAATCAATATGCGCTGCACATTTGTGCAGTGAACTGGTCAGGAGAACAACTTTTCCATTCATGCAGCAGCACATGACTGCTGAGAGCATGTTTAGAACTTTCATTACGTAAATATTAGCTGAAGTGTACTCTATCTGCACACTGAATCAGCTGTCAAAGTGCTCAGTTACGAAGGTGTGTGGCACCGCTGCCTCTTATCTCTGTATCGTGGGACAGAGAAAGAGAACACGTGAAGAAGGAAGGCTATAAGTGCTGGGAAAGCACAGAAAGCAATAGACTCTCACTAGGCTGAAAGGGAGCGTTGTCAAATAGCACTTTGTCATGGTGTCACAGCCCATGCAGAGAGAGACGGAGACAGAAGGAGTGAAACTGTGTTAGAAACGAGGGAAGGGAAACACAGCAGAGCAGTAAAAGAAATCGCTCCTTTATGGCTCACTTGTGTTGCAATTTCAAAGACTTTAGAGAATTAAATGAAAGCAAATTGGTGCGTTTACAATGTGGGTAACACTTTGTAGTTTATTGTTTAATTCACATCACCAAAATGAATCAAATAAAGGCAATCAAGCTGATCCGAGAGTAATCAAAGAGTTATTTTTTCATGTTTAAAATGATTACAGAAAACACATTTGAAATTTAAAAAATCAAGTCATTCTTTTTTTAATCTTCAAAAATCAAATTCCAAAGCAATAGCGCAGCAACTAAAACACAACGAGGGATTGGAAAATTCAAATAAAAAATATTGGTTAAGAAATCACAAATATTAAATAATTACAACCCATTTTAAGTCCATTAATTGGGCAAACTGAGCAAAGAACAGCAAACCATCAACAACAACAACAACAACAGCTGAATCTACATGTATCTCTGGTCTGTTGATCCTTGTGCATTTACATTCTGGTCCCAGATGACACAAGGAAATCAGATTGTCACGCTTCCCAGTCCCATTGGGAATATGTAATTGCTCCACTTTTTCAAAAAGTCATGCAGCAGCGATGCACATCCACCTCCAGAGACTTTTGCAAGGATGGAATTTTGATTTCAAATTCAAGCAGTAAAACATCAAGCAGCACATACTAAACGCATAAACGGTGCAGAGAAACAAATGCTGAAGGTGTAAATGGACATGAATGAGCATGCCTTTGAATGTGAACATGCATATAGATATTGCTTAATAAAATAAATAGCGGATGGGTTAATATGTCTGGGCGAGTGATGACAGAAATGTATATGGAGGATTAGGACTATCTTTCATTAGGGTAATGACATGGCAGACAAAAGGAATGAAAATAAAAGGTCTGAGTGAGGACAAAGGTGTCAAAGAAAGAACAGGATGAGGGCTCAGAAAATAGGATATAAAATGGGGAAGTGCAAAGAAGAAGGAAGGACTAAGGAAGTCACTCTAATCTCTCTAATCCGTCTCTGGACACTCTTCTTAATTGTGTCCACTTTACCTGAGGGAATCAGGTGTCTGGGAAACAGAAAAAGTGCTATCCTGTCCACACTTCCACCCACCAACCACTGCTGCCCACCCTGTCACCCCACCCTCCACCAGCAAGTCTCTGGATCATTATTTCATCCCACAGCCACAGCACCCCAGATGGTCAAATCATCTCAACAATAGATTGTTGTGTTATTCCTGCCTAGTCCAGTGAGTTTGATCATCGCTAAATCCCCAATCCCTCCATCTTTCCATCCCTGGGCACCTGAGAGAGAAATGCAACAGGAAGGGAAGACTCTGGAGGAATACAAACTAAATGGATGTCTATCGGCACAACAATAATTTTCACTGAATGTTATACTAGGTTTTGCAAAATGGTGCAACAGGGCATTCTTCTAACTAGCTAGCCTGTCTACTTGATTTCCATCATAAAAGACAATAAAGCAAAAAATATGAAATATGAAATGAAATATTTTTTTGCCATCCTTTTGTGCACAGACAAAAAAAAGAAAGTGGTACAGCATCTACACCTCAACCTCAGCTACTGAGGTCACCCAATCAGAACAGAAATGACAGATATTTGTAATATGTCGCACTGCCATAATCCTAACTGCAAACTAATGGATTGATGGGCATGCACACACATGCTACAACCACAGCAAATCTTTCCTCTAGTCCAAGTGTATAACACTCATCACATTTGGAGGTTCTGTAACACAGAAGGATCCCACAGGAGGGGCTTCAAGCTGCACAATACCAGATAAAGTTGTAGTGCATGTCTGTGTAAGACAAGCTGAATCTGACATTTGTGCAATTAAAGAATGATTATGGTGCTTTTTTAAAAAAAACAACAACAACAATATAATGAATTCACTTACTTAGCTAAATCATTGTTCCTCTGCTCAGAGTGCCTGTGGGGAAGTTAATATTTTTTAGTAATTCTGGTGACTCTTCATTAGTTGCTTAGTGGGGCTGACTCTTTCAGACAGAAAAAAAAAACAAAACTATACAATTCTGGGACTATTTAATGGCAAATGTTTTGTGCATGGCATTTTTCAAGAAGCTTACGTGAATACAGTCAAGGAATCCTTTAGCCTCTAAAAGCTAAATTCTCTTAAATTGATAGTTCTGGTTTGAAGATTACAATGGCATACGCGGCCCCTCTTTTGCTTGCCTCGTGGTCATTTTTCAGCAAGTGAGTCTACTCAAGCACAACTGCTGTGTCCAGCTGGAACAAGTGGACAGACAACGTTTTCAGTACCTAAGACCCCGTGCACCTAGAGATCAACGTTGCCAGGGTCTGTTAAAGAGAGACTCGGAGATGCTTTGATTTCATAGGAGAATTTCCAACAAATGTTAATTGATTATTTTCTAAAAGGAGGAAGAAAATACCTAGAATTTGCAAAGACAAATTAAGTAAACTCTGGTTTTAAATAAACTCTTGCAATATAAGTAAGTAATTTCACACACATAAAACATCATTTTTTCTAACTGTGTTCAGTTATAAATTAGCTGGTTAATTATGCTTACTTTGTCTTTGCTCGTATGAGCAATAGTCGTGTACAGAAAGGTGATATAACAAATTAAAGTCGGTGTCTCACACTATACCAACTTAAAGTTCACACCAATTTATTTCAGGTAAAATGTCAAAACAGGCCTGTGTCGTGGTTTTTGAGTATCTGTGTTTGTGTGCGCTGAAAACAAAGCAGAGGAGGCAACAGCGTTTCCAAAGAGCATTGATTTTTTTCTTTTCTCCAGCCTGCCTCAGCGCCCTCTGACATTTCAGAGATACTGTACAGCCCAGAGCCTATACACAGGGTGATGAAAGCCAGGGTGCCCTTGTGACCTCTGAACTTCGTGTGCTGCATGTCTCAGCAGTGACCGCAGCATCATGGGATACTGCTCTACTCTGATATCGCAGTCGCTGCTCTATTCGATCTATTCCTGATTTGATTTTCATCTCATCTCCTCTTCTTTCCGCCTCAGCGTGTATAGACTGCACTGTTTTACCGGCCATTCTTTTCAGTTCTGCTCTGTTCTGTTTTATGGTGAAGCTCTCCCGTTCTTCCATTTTGCTCTCCTCCAGCCTGGACTGCCCTGCTTTGCTCCTTCACGCTCTGTTCCCTGCTCCCTTCCCTTCATACAACGCTCCCCTGAATTAGGTTCAGCTGCAGGATCTGAGGGTGAGGACACCAAAGCCCCAAAGACTGTTCAAAAATCACAGAGCGTGAACTTGTGGAGAAAACACACACCATCCTCTCACAGTAAGGATTTAAACACATACACGCACTTTAGGTGTCGTTTTGGTTTTGTGTTAGAAAATAAGGCTTTGATACTCGTTTGCTTGAAGGCTTCAGGACAAAAATTCCTTCTGAGACTAATATATGTTTAAACCCTTGTGAATGAGTCTAAGTAATTTAATATGTGGCTCACTATTATTTAGCAAGTGTGTGTGTATATATGCAGTGCAATGACAGTCTGTGGATGCACCTTGCTGACTTGCTTCGTTAGTTCATAATTTGGTTCTAGACCATCTAAATATACGGAGCCCCGCAGGGGACGTGGGAGAAAAAAAAATTAAGACGGACTTAATTTAAAAAGTTTTGCGAGATCTCGCAAAACAAACTCGGGATCTCGCAAAAGTTTTGCGAGATCTCGCAAAACAAACTCGGGATCTCGCAAAACTTTTAGCCCATTCTTCGGACGCCGGCTCGAAGCCGACCGGGAGGTCGAGGCACGATGTGCCGGGAAAGCGGTGTTCCTCCCGGCTGTAGTAGGTCTCGACCTCCCGTTAGCTTCGAGCTAACGGGAAAGAATGCAGCTAAAACTTTTGCAAGATCTCGCAAAAGTTTTGCAGAGATCCCATTTTGTGAGATTTGACTTTTGCGAATCTCGCAAAAGTCCGTCTTAATTTGTTTTTCTCCCATGTCCCCTGCGGGGCTCCGTATAAATATCTTTATTGCTCCAATAGCCAAATATCATTGGCCAAAATGCTAATACGAAGGCTTCGGTCTGCAAGTTCACAAAACAGTGGGAGACCTCATGACGGTTACGCCCATCTTTTATGTACAGTTTTTGCTGCAAACTGATTCCATGATAATGATTCAGGATTATCCAGAAATTGGTTCAGGCATTGATACTTTCCAGAGGATAGAGCCTAACAGTGCTGCTGGTGTTCATGAGAACGAGGCTGACAAATTAGAATAAAGTTGGGCAGACATTTATGTTCTACGCAGACTGAACTGTACATTTTTTGGTGAATCCTGCTACCACTGGGAAAAATAAAATGTGGTTTTTTTTTAAATATTAAAAATGTTCAAAAACAAATTGTATCACTACAATATCAGGATCAATGAAAACAGCATTTATCTGGTTGAGAAAGTACCTGAAACATACACACAGCACAATCTGAGGATTTTGCAGACTCAAGCTGATTTGGCCCGTGAGGTTCCTGAAATGAAGGCTTTTTTTTTTTTTACTAAAACTGCTGAGCGCAGACATTTTGTGCTGATATTCAATTTTTGTCAGTCTGACATTTTTCAACCAAGAAAATTTAAGCATTCACAGTCACAGTGACAAGTTTCTGAAATAGCACTTTGACCTTCACTGAGGTTGTAGGCTTAAGTGAAATCCAAGAATATTAAATTATCTTAGGAGTGACACTCTTTAAGGCAGGAAAATTAATACACACATGCACGTAATGGATAAACTGACAGGCCAGAAATTCTGTTAATAGCCAGTCTATTAAAGCAATGGCTTTCAACATTAGACATGTTAGTTCTCTTTTTTGGGCTGTTATTAAACAAACTAAAAGAAATCATGCAGGCAAAATTACTAAAGACAGATTTTTAAATGCACATCCAAACATCTCCCTCCAAAGAGCTTCTCCCATGCAGAGACTTGGAACAGCCGTGGGTGTGGGAAAGACTTTAGTGGGAAGATACTGGTTTGGACTCAAAAACAATCACTACTTTCCTTGAAAAGATAAAAACAATCATTTTCTTTTTCTGAGCACATTTGACATATGATTTAGGTCAGTGAGTTTAAAGAAGAGGAAACTAAAAAGATCTAATTAAAGCCTGTGTTTGTGGTCTTTTTAGAATTACAGAAGAATCTCCCAAATACGCTGTATTATTTCCAACATTTTAATTTGTCTATAATTATGTAAGTTGTTATTTTTGTTTTTTTCAACTTCAGTATTAGCATTAAAGTACTGCACAGTAAATTACAGCAAGTTTATTTTTGTTGTGATGTAAATAAGAACGTCCACAGTTTTAGCATAAATTTTAACTAAAGTTAACAAACTGGTGCACATAAAAATGTTAGTCACCTGCCACAGCTTATGACCTTTTGAGCACAGGACCGACAGAAGTTACAGAATGTGAGCAGAAATATACACATATATAAATATTAGGACCAGTGTTGGTCAAGTTACTTGAAAAAAGTAATCAGTAACTAATTACCGATTACTTCCCCTAAAAAGTAATCCCGTTACTTTACTGATTACTTATTTTCAAAAGTAATTAATTACTTAGTTACTTAGTTACTTTTTAAAAACACGATTTACAACCTGAATAGGTGATAAAGTGATAGATCTGTCAGCCCAATTCTACTTTTTCTACATAATCCATCATACAAAATGTGATCAAATGGAAAAGTCTCTTTTTAAAACTTGTTTTATTAATTTTAATCTTTTAACTTTATGCATCAAGCAAAAATTTAATTATCTGCAACATTCTCTGACTGGAAGAAATTTGTTTAATATTTAAACTTATTTTGTGCACATTCCAGCACATAAAATAATTTTTTTTGTGTGTTTACACTCAGTCTTTCAAATAGATGCAAGTAAAACACAGCAGAAAATAAATAAAGTCAAAGACTCAGCGGTGCTGTTGCTCTATTTTCACCTGTAAAGCAGGAGTGGGGTAGGCGGAGGGTTACCCTGGTGCAGGTGTGCCGCGGTCAGTGGAAGAATCCGCGAGTTTCTCTGTGAGTTTCCCATTATGTGGTGCTTGTTGGAAGTTTAGGGGTTTTTTCGCTGTAAAAAGAAGTTTTCTTCCCACGCACAGCGGACACTCATGTTTTTGTCACTTTTTATGGAATCAAACTCAAAGTAAGGTCAGTACTTCCACGCTTTAAACGCTGCACGCTCATACTCTCTCTGCACTCGATATATGATCCACTGTTGATCTGCACACAGCTGTTGTCACGAACGTCGCACTCGCTTACGTCACTGTCATGAGACATTCTCGCAAAAAAATCATGGTTTTAGTAACGCAGTAACGCAGCGTTCCTACGGGAAAGTAACGGTAATCTAATTACCGTTTTTGCAATAGTAATCCCTTACTTTACTCGTTACTTGAAAAAAGTAATCGGATTACATCTCTGATTAGGACTCAGTCCACAGTCCAAAGACATGCAGTTAGTGGGGTTATGTTAACTGTTGATTCCAAACTGCCTGTAGGTGTGAATGTTTGTCTGTCTCTCCAGGGTGGCTGAGACATTTATATGCAAAGTCCAAAATAATAGAATGTACAATTAGCTGTTCTTATTACCTATGAATACTTTTATTTATAATTTTTATTTGTTCAGTTTAAGTATTTGTTTGCTTTCTTTCTGTGCTTTCTTCTTCTTTGTTCTTTCTTTTCTTCTTTTTTCTCTTTTGTAAAAGTTTGTGTTAATGACAATCATCAGTGGAGCACAGAGGGAAAGTCGCCTTAAAGTCAACGCAAACGCTATCTCTAGAGAAACAGCTCCACTGACCTCTAAGACATAACAGTCCACCTGTCTGGACCTATTTTAGAACCGGCTGAGACGGTAATCATAAAACAGAAAGGCTAGAGACAGAAACATCAATTAATGTGGAAGGATCTGCCAGAAGAAGAAGAAAACAAACATGAGAAAGAACTGCAGGATCAGCTCAAAACATGTCCAGAGACTATCCAGGGTAAAACCTAGACTTTGAACACCTTGAACTTTTTTTTTATGAGGCCGTAAAAGAAAAGTAGAAAAGAATCTTCAGAAAAATGCTGAACTGGATAAATTAATTCATAACCAATATATCCAACAGAAGACTACCAAAATAAATGCACAGGAGGGTCACCAGGTTTGCCCTTATTTCTCATCCCACGACGTATACTGTGTGCTTTTTTCCGTGCCAGTCTTCATCCACTCGTAAACCAGGCAACCTCAAGAAGAGATGAACAAACAAAGCCCAGCAATTATAAACTGAATTTCCACGAATGTTTGTGCACGCAGGTAAGGTATTACACGTGTTAAGTATAAAAATGGAGTGTCTTTTTGTGAGTCTTTGAATCAATTTCACACTGAAACTTGAGTAGAGAGTAATTAAAAAAAATAAAAAACTGAAATGTGGAGGTAATTTGAATTCTTTTATCGTTGAAGTGATAATTGGATATTAATCTTCAAGGCAAATTGGGCTAACAGTTAATTGAGAGCGCTGGTTATAAAAAGCTTAATTTTCATAGCTGTGCCGTGAAGATTCAGTGGCCTCTCCAGAGAGGAGAGTAGATACACTGCAGAAGCCTTCACAGGCTAATCCGATCTTGAGTTGTCTGTGCACGGTTTGCATTCACACTTACAGAAGAGCAGTGAGGCTGTCAGCACTGATTTAGACAACCATGCTCATCCACAGGCCCCCTGCAGACACTGTCCTCTAACTGCTGGTGGGCTGCACACACTCACACCCACACGAATTATAAATCAAAAGCTCTACTTCTGCAAAAAACTGACAGTTTGAGGAGCATCCTGTTCATGTTAGAGTTGCAGGTTATTCTTTCAGGTCCTATGGACACAGCAACATGTGTTTATGTCCTAAATGTGATTTACTGGCTTTTTAACAGCAGAGTTATACCAAGCTATTAGTTTCTAGGACTGCGCCTTTATTAAATGTGATGTAAGGTCATTAAAATTGTGTGCCTCTACATATTCCTCCCTTTTTTTGCTGTACTCAAGAAACATTGGTTTTATTAAGGGCTGAAGTGATTATCTCATTCAGTGATTTCCTTTTCTTGGAGGTGTACTAGTTGAGTCTGCAAGCACAGACTAATCATATTGAAATTAATGTAAATTTCACCTCAGTGCCGATTATAAATCTTTCTGAGACATAAACATTTTGAAAGACTAAACCTCAGTGACTGTTTTATGCTTGTACATCTATACACTTAGAGACGTTCAACAATGAAGCCACGAGCTTCTCTTGCTGAGAGAAAAAAAAGGAAATACACAGAAGTAGTGGATTACGTCCGCTGAAAGCTGTAGTAATATCTTTTGGCATATATCCCTGAATTCTGACTCGTTTCATCCGGTCTTGGCATCAATTCCAGCCATGGCAAACCCAATTTGCTTCGCCTATTCCTCCCAAACTTGCTTTCTTTCTTGTTTTTATTCTTCAGCCTCGGCAGAGGGTAGAAGTAGGGAAGTGAGCAGGCCTGGTTGCTTTGATGTGTTCTTAAGAAAGAAATCTGCCTTTCATAAGAACTCCTTCTTATCAACCCCAGGACTGATCAGGCGAAGCATCGGAGAGTGTGCCGCTTTAATA
Organism: Haplochromis burtoni; assembly: GCF_018398535.1. Lineage (NCBI taxonomy): Eukaryota > Metazoa > Chordata > Actinopteri > Cichliformes > Cichlidae > Haplochromis > Haplochromis burtoni. The sequence goes on along the minus strand of NW_024582488.1, from coordinate 993,631 downwards.
CCGGTGTACCCACTGGGAGGCTGTCACGGTGGGGCGCTGCTCATGATACACTCTGATACCTGTGGTCTGTATTCTCAGAGGAAACAGGAGACTATGTGTACATACAGCTTAGGCAAATATTATTCCTTGGTTGGATGTCTGGATGAGATTGTCACATTACCTGATTTGGAATAAAAGTCTTTAGTTTACTGAAAGTGGTTATTAAATGAATCCATGTTCTACCAGCAGTCAGCAGTTTCTCATTTCACATATGTTCCTCTCACCTTATTCTGTGACACAAATCAGTGCAGTGTTTATAGAATTATTTTTTGAAGATTGATGGAAGAATCTCATTTATATAATTACTCGCTGTGACCTGTTTTGTGAGATCAATGATGGAGTTGATGGAAATTCCTATTCATAAGCAACAACTGCAGGATTGTGAAACAGGCAATTAAAAGAAAAACAACCAATAAAAACACAAGATCAGACAGAAATACGGGACAAGTTGTGCCACAATTTTTCCTGAGAGATACATTAAGCAGAGGCTTTTGTATTCCTGTAAAACACAGAGCCTGAGTTGGAGCTATCATCAGTAACAGCTGGTAATTTGGTTGTTCACATGATGTATTTGTGTGTTGTGGTTTCACATCATAGCTGCGCTTATATAAACTCGACTCGAGTCCTTTTTCTGCATGGGTATTTCTGTGTGCGTGTCTGTGTAAACAGCAAATTTCCACCAAAAATGTGCTTTGAATGTGACCCTGTAACTGCATGCGATGCTTTAATTACGTTTTATTCGACCCTACCTTTTCATCAGGGATTCAAACAACTTCAAAAAGCACTGAACTGAAGATGAAGAGGTTTGATCTCAAGTGCTGGTCTTAACAAATGCCACTTATAGAAGCATTTTGTGTGTGAAGTTTATACACCAGACTAACCAACCTTTCTGCACACAATGATTAAATACTCCATCAGTTAAATATCTGAAATTGCAGGTCGCTAATTACTGCATTAATTCATTTACTTAATTATTTTTGCATGAAATTTAAAGATGTAATTTTTTTCTTGTAATCTATTCAAAAGAAGAGCAATCAGTTTCCATAAAATATATACCAAATGCTTTGGAGTAAGCGCTTCTGACCCCAGAGAACTCTCAGTGAGATATACTAAAATTGGAACTAGCTACACAAAAAACTACTTTGTCCGCGTGCACCCTTGACAGGTGGAGCAATCTGTGGGCCCACATAGGTGTGTTGGCTGAGTGACAGTAGAACTACCTTTGAAATGACAGCCAATAAAATATAGAGTTGCAGGCATCGATGCATCCAGCAAGCAAGCAAGCTAGTCAGTGAACTTACGTACAGTCAGTCAGCTTGCAGGCTTAAAGGCTTGGCAGTTATTTGGACATCCTGACACCAGCAAACCAGCAGCTTATCAACCAGTCTCCCAGTCAGTCAGTTAAACAGGCTTGTAGCCAGCCTGCCAGATTTCCCTGCAGACGTGCAGTGTAGTCAATAAGTCTGCAGACAGGCCTAGCACCACAAGCGCAGTCCGTCATCGCCACCAGCCAGCAACTCAAGGTCAGCCAGCCAACCAGCCTGGAGGAGGCAGCAGGTCCAAATTTAATAATCCCACTTGCTCTCATCACAGATCATGGTGAGCTCTCAGCAGAATATATCAGGTCTGACCTCTGCCACTGCTGTTCTATGAGAGGTGTCTGTATTCGAATGATTGTGTATGTGTGCGTGCGTGTGTTTGTGTTTATGTGAGTGCAGTGTGTATCACAAAATCTCTTACTGCAGGGTGGTGTGTAGCATCCCTCACACACTGGCTCATATTTACAAATTACAGCCAGAGAAAAGGCCAAAAATATGTGCTGCACTTGTGAATGAGCGTAATAGAAAATGCTGTGCTCTATTTATCCTCGGTGCCTTAATGATTAACCTTAAATGGCAAACGCAAGTCCCCTTGACCATCACCTTCATTTCCATTCTAATTAGAACAAACTTAATTAATTTTCGAGCACTGATTAATTCCACCTTATGCCACTAGAGGTCAGTGGCTAGTTGAGTAGATGTTAGTAGTGAATCGAGGAGGATTGCTGCACTTAAGTAGAGAAATCTTTGTTCAAGAAGGCACTGATTTGACCCTCTCAGAGATTAAAAAAAACCAAAACTGATGACTGGCTGTAAATAAGACAGGACAGCACAGCTGCAGCATTATGAATGCATGTGCTTAGCATCATTCTTTCTGTTAGCTTTTTGTTTTTTTTGCCACAAACAGGTGATCCTGGCCTGTGTTTTTGCACGTAAAACAGTAGCCTTATTTTTCCACTCTCCATTTCAATTGTTTATGTGAAGAAACTGGTACATGCCCATCACGCAGAGCAGAGACAAGAGAGGAGCTCCTCTGGCTCCGCTGGCCTCAGCTGAATAGAGCCCTCTGGTTCACAAAGAAGGGCTTTTCTGCTAAGGTGCTTAGAAAGCGCTCAGGTCGTTGATATGCAAGGCAACGGGGCAGCCCGCAGCTCGCCTGCTTTAGAGTTAATTAAGCTGCAGACCCAGTTGGCAGGATGCCCCCCACCCTACCTCTTTTCTTCTGCACTGCTGAGCTCTGACACTAGCACTCCTACAGGATGAACCCCACCAACCTACATCTCCCACAATCCATAAGTGGTAGGCACGTCCAAGCGGGTGTCACAAATAGCTACATAGTATCATCAGCCATGATGATGCTTTTCTTTTATAGTTGTAATTCCCATTTGTTTCATTCTTAAATTGGCAGTTTCCCTTTTTCTTTTTATTCCCAAGAGGTATGCACCCACTATCCAAATCCTTTCACAGCACTACATCAACCCAAAGGAATCCCTCCCAAGCTCTTTGTTGTTCACCCTGTCCTTGTCTAGAATGTCGTTGAGAATGACGACCTCCCGTCTCATCTATCTTCATTTCTTCCTCTTCTTTGCCCCCTTTTCCTCCTTTGTTGCTTACACACAAGAAGTGGTTCCTGCATTCCAGTTTTTGAAAGCATGCACCTTCTTTGTCCTACTTAATGTTTCCTTCACATACTGTAGTCATAAAGGTAAAGAGGGCAGGCTCAATCAGACAGAGGACAGACTCCCCGGTGGCCTGCCATGCCTCTAATTGTGAATTCATCACAGACGGAGCAGATCAATACGGTACTCTTGACTCCACGCATAGCAGAATGATCTGAAGTTTGTCCTATTGGAATTTCTTTTACGGAGGGGGATTAGACACTTCCACTCACGTTTGAAGATGGCGAGACCTCACTCACATTTAGCGTGAGAGAAAACTGAAGACAGGTAGAAACAGAGAAAACCTCATCCCGTTTTCGAGTTTCCCTCCTAATGACTCTGTGCCTTCGGAGTAACAGGCACACACACACACAGACACACTCACATGCACGTGCTGAGACTGCTGTGTCCTCCGTTTTAATGCGACCTTGGTGCTCCTGGGGAGGGCTGGCTATGAACTGGCAAGATGGTGAGAACAGTCTGCGCCATTAAACCTGTGGGGGCTTACTGTAACATGCAGCTTCCCGTGGCTGCTCTCTGGCAGTGGAACTCTGTAATAGTAGCTCTCTGGCTAATGCACTGCTGGGTATTCAGAGAACAGAGGGGTTGGTGGGGAGAAAGAGGCAACGTGAAGCGACACTATGCAAAAAAATCCACCTTATTTCAAACATCTCACTATTTCCAATCAGATGATGTAACGTGAATGAACTGTATGCTGAACTGTACTTGCTGAGGGTTCAAACCAAAGCCACAGAATAAAGTCTTCCATAAAGACCAGATGGACAGGTTACATTTTTCTCTGAGTGATAGACTTAGAAATTGTAGAGGAGCAGCAACAACACCTTCTCAGTCTGTCACAGCCACAGCTTTTCCTTGCCATCGCACAGCAAGAGGGCTCCTGCTGGTGTTTTTTGCCAACACCACAGCCAGCACAACTCCTCCATTCATTCCCTTTTCTTCAGTTTGTTCTGGACAGACCAAAGTTGCTTATTTACATTTTACATTTGCATGTTCCCGAGCAGGGGTATGTCACAGAAATAAAAACACCTCCCATATGGTGGCAGGCACAGGCTGACTTGAGGCTGTATATAAAATCAACAGATATTATTTATTTAGGTTGTGATTGCATGAAAACTCATTAGCAGCCGTGGTATCGGTGGGGAAAAAAAGGTTTATTTGGGCAGTTAGTTTGTCTTTTTTTTTTTGCACAGAGGGCAAAGACACCCCAATGAACACAGATTGCACCTTAAGTTAAAATGGAAACAAAAAATGCATGAATAAATATATATATTAGGAGTACATCTGCCCTAGTTCTGGCTTTCATCCCATTCATTTCTATTCAGTTTCAGGTTGTGGCCAAATTCCTAACCTTCTTTCAGCGTTTGTTCTTTTAATGCAACACAAATGTCCTCAAACGTCACACTATTGACTTTAAAGTTAAATTGTCAGAAGGACAAAGTTGCACAGGATGACGGAGGAAGTTCGTGGCTTTCATAAGGAAGCAGGTTCAAATGCATCCAGTAAAGCTACAATGAGGTCATGCTAACATCGTCTGACCCAGTAAATACTGATCTCTGAATAAAACCAGGGTGCTGAATTTTGTGGCATTTTAGTACCAAAATAAATACACGCATAAGAGTGTAGAGCCCTCCCTCTTTGTTATATTTTACAATTTTTCATCCATATTTTCCACATCCAAGCTGATGATAGTATCAGTAAAACTCATGACACTGAACAAATCTTTAAGGGATTGAAGCTGAAACGAAAAGAAAAGCTTATTAATTCTTCAATATTAAACACACCCACCCTCCTTTTCTACTTTTTACATATTCATCATAGTACTAATGCAATTATCAATACTGTAATCTATTTGGCGGTCACATGGTGCTAAAAAGTCATTACTCGTGAGCCTTTTTTAATGAACAAATCTAATGAAGTGCACTAATACGTTAGAAGCAAGATTTCTCTCACCTTAGGGGGTGATATGC
>NW_024582488.1:824884-988607 GCF_018398535.1 Haplochromis burtoni | reverse complement strand
GTGTGTGTGTGTGTGTGTGTGTGTGTGTGTGTGTGTGTGTGTGTGTGTGTGTGTGTGTGTACGAAGGGTGGGGTGGTGGGGATAACTTAAGGACCTAAGTGGTTTCGACATGAGTGAAATGCTTTGCTAAAGACAAAAGAAGAGACAGCCAGAGAAAAAACTTGGATGGAAAAGTTGGATGAAAATGTAAGGCAGATGCTACAAATAATTTCAGACCTTCCCCCGTCTAAGCCTACCTGCTGAAACACGGATATGCTGCCAGGAAAAGGCGACGGCTTGGGAAATTTTGATAGCACAGCAAGAAGGGATTGAAAAAGAGGAGAACCTGATGTGTGTCGCATGAAAGAGAAATTCCAACCAGCATTACTACAACTAATGCGCCACACATACTACATAAGAATCTCCTCACTTAAACACATAACATTGTGATTCTTGACGGATTTATTTGCTCAGGGGAGCGTAAACCTCCACATTTCCACAGCCACTCCATAAGACTCCTCAAACCCACGCCATGCATTATTCATTTACATGGGCACAGTTTTTTGCTGACGTGAAAGTCCTTGGACATGCGTGCAGGGCTTCTGCACAGACGTCTGTTTGAGAGGCATCACGAGATGTGGCAGGACATTATTCAGTCATGTAATATGCCTCGTCTGTCTGGTGTCTGCTCTGCAGTTTTCTTATGAATTCCACAGAGACAGAGAGAGGGAGGGAAAAAAAGAGAAAGACGGGCTTTAGTTGCGGAGCGCAGCAGCTGCAGCGGCGGCACTGGATGTCTTGACCGATGAAAGGCCAATTACTGGATGGGTTTCCTCGCTGTGTGCTGGGAGAAACAGCGTACTGATGGCATTTACAGACAACAAATAAAGCTGTTAGACTGAAGACACCCATTTCTGCACAATGAACAGTAAAAATGTGAGATTCAATTATATTTTCCAACAAGGCACGCTCACATATTACACACGAGTATTTCAAAGTGCTGAAAAAGAGCACAGCGGCTATGAAACAAACCAGTCTACATTAAGCAACAGCACTCCAAAACCAAACCACTTTAAATTAAGCAACAGCCCTCATCTGCAACAGCCGCCCATCTGCCCACCTCCCAAGCCCTTGCCGATTCTAAAATCTAAAATAGCTTTTACTGTCACCACCAACCACTCCATCTTTTAATCTCTTCAAGGAGATCCATTACCATATTAATAATGCGATGTGAACCGGTCATAGATTAAACTTGGCAATAAAGAAGCCTGCCAGGCACTCACACTGAGTCATTTTAATGACAGTGTGATAATTATAACTGCATGTGTCAGAATTGACAGACAGGGCCCCTGCATATATCAAACACACACACTGTCATGCAATCTTTCTCCGTCTCTCACACACTCACTTTGTCCTCCTCTGCTTCTTCTTCTTCCACGAGCTAAATATAGACTCAGTTCATAATCAGCTTGCCTTTATTATAAATAGATGTGACAGTGACAAACTGGGATATTCACCTGCTAAATGGCACCAAGACAAGGGCCAGTGTATCAGACCAAGTGGAGCTGCTGCTACAAAATTAAATCTTCACAACATTGTTGGGTATTGAATTTAAATAGCAATGTTCTCCCTCAAGTCACTTCATGGCAAAAATAACTTTAGAAACTTGAAAAATATTTTTTGTTTTTTCTCCTCGTTGTTCTGCACCTCTGGTGGTACGCAGTACAACAAATAACCCCAGAACCTGCGAGAAACTCTAAACAAAATGGTCTGAATAATGTATAAAAATAAATAAAAATAACAGTAGAACGTTGTGTTGATGTAAACAGTATTTGGTGTGGGATACTCTCAGCAGGAGTGCTCATTAAGCTGAAAAACCCCAGATATATTAGTGCGTACACAGTTTCACTGTTGCTCTGCGTCTGACACTAAGCTGCTATTGTGTTCAATAGATTGTATTCTGTGGCTTTGAGTGACACATTGGTTGGCGTCTAATGTGAATGTAAGCGCTGCAGACTGGGTGAGAAATGATGTTTGTTTCCCTTGTTGCCGTAGCGGAGAGCGTGCGCGTTTGCATGAGCGTGTTGCAGAGAAGAGAAAAGCTCGAGTGTGTGTGTTTGTGTGTGTTTGTGTGTGTTTGGGAGAGAGAGAGATGTTTTGTTTTCTCATTCCAACGGCGCACATTCCATGCTTGACATAAATTTGAAAAAATCAACAAATGTGAGGCCGCACAAACAGCTGAGTTAAAAAAAACAAAAACAAATGAGATTTTGTCGGTGACATGAAACTACCAGTTGTAAATAGAGGGGGGGCAGCAGCACTTACTGCATGTACAATTTAATGCACACAATCACAGTTTAAGTCAGGTTCAGTCAAAACAGGAGCAGATGGTGGTGTTGTAGTCAAGACTGTCTCATGGAGAGGTTTTTTGTGCGCAGGGTGTCTGTGTAAACCCGGACTGCACAATTTTCAATGACAGGGTCAACACGTGAATAATCTCGGCTACATGTGATACGCAGTGATATGTTCTATATGCAAACAGTAAGATGAATGTTTTTGTTTTTTCACTGCTGCACACATCATGTGCCAAATAAAACACAGTTTATCACTGTAATGATTATGATCACCGTTATTATCGTCATCAGAAGCAGCAGCAACAGTTCAATGAAATAACATTAAGCAGATGGAGAAATGAGAGAGGAAAAAACTGAAAGACCGCAGGATAAAGAAGCAGGAATAACTGCCAGGAGATATTGGATTTGAAATACACAGCTCACGGTTTTAAAATGCAGCATGGCAATAAAAAAAAGCAATATACTTTTGTTGGAATCAACTAGAAATACAATATTTAAATTGAAATGCATGCAACAGTGTTTTGCTTAAATTTAGTACAGCTATTATGCAAGGTTTCTACCTTTGCAAACATGATTTAATCTTGGCTGCTTTTTTATATTGGATTTAGATATTGACACTCGAACTACAAACACCGTAAACCTCCACGTGAAGCTGCAAGTTTGAATATCTTCTCAATTATAATTTGAGTTGACGTTGACCTTACTGAGAGACAAACCGGCTAAATGCAAGCGCAAAGATGATTTTTCTCTTAGCATAAAATTTTTAAAATGTAATAGTAAGTGAATAAGTTCATTTGATCAAAACTAGTTCAAGTTGATTCAAGCCAAATGCAAAGCACATTTTCTAGCCTGGCTGCAGCAGAGGATGTAGTAAGGGCAGCGGATCGTCTCATTAATGCCCTCGTGCCTGCAGCACTAAACTTACCTGCACTGCTCTTAAAATGTCATGCATATACTGTCCCATTATAAACAGGGGGAACTATGATTAGCTGTGACACTGCCTGTGTCTTAACTATCTGCATCTCCATTTAAGAGGGGCTGTCTTTACTTTACAGCCATTATTGGTGCTTTTGGTGTAGTCACCGAGTCACTGTTAGACTTTTCTGCTGAACAGAGGGCAGGAAAGCAGGCAGGTAAGCCAATCTGTGCTGTGTTCTCATTAACCGCCTGTGGATGCGCAGTGAGTGGGGGGGGGATGCTGTAAGAAAGAGAGCGAGTGAGTGACTGAGTGGGTGAGACAGAGAGAGAGAAGAAAAAACAACGGTGCAAATGAGGAAAATTGGAAAAGGTTTGTCTTACTCTCTGTGATAGGAGGAAGAGTACTGAGCAACTTGTGAAGGGAGCTTTGTTACTTGATCAAGACACACATTTTGTGTGAATGTGCACTGACTCACACGCATTGCAGTGTGTATTACCATGGGTACACGCACAGGTCCATGTTTGTGTTTTTGTCTGAAGTGTGCATGCACATAGGGGTCCCAGCCCATCTGCACATCTTTATGGAGGGGAGTAATTGACTGGTGGAGGACAGGGCTCAGCACCACAGGGAACCAGCTGGAGTTATTGAGGGATGAGCAGCCTGCCTTTGGGAACCAGCATCTCTCTTTCTCTATTCACAGGGAGGGTGGAGATATCGGTAGGAGCACAAAGCAAGAGAGGGAGAGAGAGTAAAAGGAGAGAGACAGGAGTTAGAAACAAAACTCTGTGGTAAAAGCATCACCTCCATAGCATGACAAAGTAGGGTGGGGGTGAAGGGACAAAGGAAGGGATGGGGAAGAAGCCTCCGGGAGTAGCATCTTTTCTTTTATCACAGTGTCCCTGGTCTGAGATAGGGAAGGCGGGAAAAACATTTTCTACTGTGTGCCTCAATATTTGATCATAATCTTTCATATTTTTTTGCATTATTACTTGTTATGAAAAATAAAATATAAAAACTGTGATGATCTGTTTGAATTCAAAATGTATATTCTATTACCAGATGATGATGTTCATCTTCCTCACCAATTAAACAAAGCTTTAAAGAAAAAGAAAAGGACACAAGCAAGCAAACCTACTGAAAACCTAAAAAGGTATCTGAAAAAAGGCAGTGTGTGTATAAAAAAAGACAAACTACCAACATAGATAAGGATGCTCCTTAACTCTATAAAAAGCAGCTGCCATCTCACCATAATAACACCTGCAAGAGCTAAATCGCATAGTCGATACAGAAAAGTGTGTTTGAGGGGCCAACACACAAAAATACTGAAACGCTGAAATAAGGCTGTACTGGAGAGAGACAAGCGCCCGCTGACATAATCAATCACTTCACTTGTATGAACTGTCTTTCAAATAATTCAAACAAATTAGATCTGTTAGAGTAGAGAGTACCTGATGTCTTCTGTTAAACCAAAATAGTCTGATCAGTTTGGGGAAAAGTGTCAGTGGCCCCATCACGGTATCCCTACATTATACTGAGACACTTCAGTGGTGTTCATATTTGCTAGACTCTTCCTACATTTAGTAAATGATCCTTTTATTTTGCTGAATTTTAAACATTTTACTTTTTTTTTTTTTAAAATATTATTTCTTAATATTTGGTTTCGTCTTGTTTTGTTTTTACCTTGTCAGGACATTTGTTTGGTCATTTGTACACTCAGAAAAATAAAGGTGCCAACTGGAACCGAAAGTGGTTCTTTAGACTGATGCCATAGAAGAACCTTTTTTAGTGCCACAAAGAACCTTTCAAGCAATGGTTCTTTGAAGAACCTTTAGTGGTGCCCCAAAGAACCATCAAGAAATGGTTCTTTGAAGAACCTTTAGTGGTGCCCCAAAGAACCATCAAGCAATGGTTCTTTGAAGAACCTTTAGTGGTGCCCCAAAGAACCATCAAGAAATGGTTCTTTGAAGAACCATTTCTAAAAAGGTCTTTAAAAAGACATCTGAAGAACCATTTAAGAACCACAATTTTTCTGAGAGTATTCTATTTTTCTTTTGAATTGTTAACTTATCTCTGGATAAATGAAATTTATCTTACTTTATGGACTCTGAAGGAAACCTGTTTGTCAGACAGACATTACATTTGTATATTTACAGAAGGAATAAAGCAAAAAGTATTCATACACTGAGGCCGCCTACAGGGAGGACGTGGATCGTCTGGCTGAGTGGTGCGACAGAAACAACCTGCTGCTTAACACCGAGAAGACCAAGGAGCTCATCGTGGACTACAGGAGGAATGCTGACCCACATCCACCCATCCACATTAAGGGGACGGCTGTGGAGCGTGTGAGCAGCTTCAAGTTCCTGGGAGTCCACATCTCCGAGGATCTCACCTGGACGACCAACTGCTCCAAGCTGGTCAAGAAGGCTCACCAGCGCCTCTTCTTCTTGAGGACTCTGAGGAAGAACCACCTGTCCTCAGACATCCTGGTGAACTTCTATCGCTGCACCATCGAGAGCATCCTGACCAACTGTATAACAGTCTGGTACGGGAACTGCTCTGCCTCGGACCGGAAGGCGTTGCAGAGGGTCGTGAAAACTGCCCAGCGCATCGCCGGAGCACCACTTCCTGCCATAAAAGACATCTACAGGAAGCGGTGTCTGAAAAGGGCTGGGAAAATCATCAAAGACCCCAGTCACCCATCACATGGACTCTTCACCCTCCTGCCCTCTGGGAGGCGCTACAGGAGCCTCCGGACTAAGACCACCAGGTACCGGAACAGCTTCTTCCCCACAGCTGTCAGACTCCTGAACTCTGCCTCCTGACATCTGACCCACGTTAAACTCATGGACTGAACATACACACACCCACAATGGACAACTGTACCCTCAAACACACAATAATAACATGGACTGAACCACCACTCACAACCACTAGCACTTTATATAGCCTCTGTAGAAATTATCCACACCCTCACTTATCTTAACTGCACTACTGTATAGCTCTGTAATAATCATTCTGTACATACGATAATTTTTAATCCTACAACTGTTTACAACTTGCATAGTTCCCATTTCTGTATAACTGTATATCTCAGATTCTGTAAAGTTATTTATTTCATATTCTGTATAGTTTTTCATATTTATATCCTGTTCATATCCTGTACCCAGCTTGTACTCACTACAGCCTGTACACACCTATAGTTATAGAATATTCACAACATACTTCATACCGTGTACATTATAACATACCATAATAGACCCATTTCTGTAATATACTCACATATCTATATTATTGCTAATATATATTGTAATATATCTATATCACTAAAGCACTTCTGGATGGATGCAAACTGCATTTCGTTGCCTGTGCATGTGCAATGACAATAAAGTTGAATTCTATTCTATTCTATTCTATTCTAACTAACTAGTGATGTGTCGGTCGTAAACAAAAAGGCTCTTAGAGCCGAGTCTTTGAAGTGAACGACGCGAGCCGGCTAGGTGGGTTTTTTTTCTTTCTTTCTCTCACCTCTCTCTCTCGCACTTTTTTCCGCTTCACTCCGCACGCGAGCCTTGTGCTTGCGCTGGGAAGAGGGGGGAGGGGCGGTAGTTACAACAGAGCCGGTGGGAAAGAGAGAGAGGAAGAGAGCCAGGGACAACAACGTCACATTAGAAAGGTATAGTAATCATCCGCAACTATTTTCAGTTGCGGATGATAAAGGATTCAGAAAGTTTATTCATGCAGGCCCATATGACAGAGAATATGCATCTTCTTTTTGTTTTCATATTTTAATTTATATTTAATTGTGTTGTGGTTTGCTGTGTTTCGTGTCAAGGCTCTGTGTGTGGGCAGGCGGGGATGAGGATCCAAACGTAGGACTCAGAGACTGAATACAACTCAAAACCTCAGCTTTATTGCTGGCGAAGAAACAAAACATGAACTGAACTTAACAATGAATACTGACACTGAGAACCAAAATAAACAGGCACGATCAGAGGGTACAACACAACACTGACACCAAGAAACATGGGGCTTAAATACACTGGGGCGTAATAAGAGAATGGAAAACAGGAGGGAGACACAGCTGGGAGAGATTAGGGCTAACGAGACAGGGGGAGCGAAGCAAGACACACTGACATGAGACACAACCTTTCAAAATAAAACAGGAAACAATTCACGAAGACACAGACTAGACACAGAACTAAACTTATACTAAATGCGAGACTCAACCAAAGAACTAATCCCTCACCAAGAATAACTGAAACATAGATTTATCATAATAATCAACAAAGGACAAGAATCAGAATACAAAATCAAACCAAAACATAAGAACTCAAAATACTGGGTCAAACTGACCCAGCACCGTGACATTTTGTGTTGTTTCACTTTAAATTTGTTTAAAAGGAAAAAGCTGAAAATTTAAATAGTTAAAAGTTGAAATGTAAATAGCTGGTTTTTGTATTATATGATTTATTTATTACATTTTATGCGGAGTAAATAAATAAAATTATATTTATGGTTGCACCTAGAGACAAAGCACGTACAAACTCCAAAACACGTAAAAACTCCAAAACACGCAAAAACCCAGAAAAACGTACAAAGTCCAAAACACGCAAAAACTCCAAAACACGCAAAAACTCCAAAACACGTAAAAACTCCAAAACACGTACAAACCCCGAAAAACGTACAAACTCCAAAACACGTAAAAACTCCAAAACATGCACAAACCCCGAAGCACATAAAAACCCCAAAACACGTAAAAACTCCAAAACACAACAGAAGTGCTCCAGGATGCTAGGGGGCAGTGTTGAGCTTTTGTTACCTAGTGGTTACACAAGCCGGGAAGCACCAACAACCGGATTTGGTGTGTGGTAGTAACAGGTAAATGAACTTTTTTTTAAATTATTTGAATATATATGTGTGCTTGTGTATAAATACACAAACAATACACATATGCTTATGTTTTGGAAGTTCAGTTAATGCTAGAAATGTGTTTTGGAGTTTGTGCGTGTTTTGTCTCTAGGGGCCACCGTATATATTTACATATAAATATATATAAATAAAACCACGTTTTTTTTTTACATTAGTAATTCCTTTTGTGCATAATTTTACATTGTTGTTAATAATAAATTAACTAAAGCAACAAAACAACCTGAAGAGTCGGTTGGGACCCGAAAGAGCCGGCTCTTTTTAGTGAGCCGAGCCGAAAGATCCGGTTCTCTAACAAGAGTCGGAATTCCCATCACTAGAACTAACATATTTACCTTTTCAAAATTAAAATAAATCCTCTCTTAATTTTTGTCCTTTGATGCGTGAAAATCATTTTCAGCTTATCTATCTGATGTTTTTTATGAAGGAATGTCCCCTTGAAAAAGAAGCGCAGGTTGTGTGAAAAGCTCTCATGACAGGTTGTTTGGCTCTGAAGGGGCAGCAAAGTATTAGAGTAGTTAGCACGGTTGCCTGGAAGCAGGAAAGCTCGGTGTTTGAAGCTCATTCCATGTTCTCCCGGTGCTTGTGTGGGTTTCCTCCAGGTACTCTAGTTTCCTCCCACAGTCCAAAGACATGCTTGTTAAATTAATCGCTGACTTCTAAATTGGCTGTAGGTGTGGATGTTGTTTGTCTCTCTGTGTTAGCCCTGTGATGCAGTCTACTCTGCCTCTTTCTCTTAGTTAAAATCAGCTGTGAGCTCTCCATTGTATGTTGTGAACTGCAAGGCACCTGTAAAGACAGATAATATACACTGAACAAAAATATAAACGCAACACTTTTGTTTTTGCTCCCATTCCCCATGGGATGGACGTAGAGACCTAAAATTCATTCCAGATACACAATATAACCATCCCTCCCAAACAGTGGTCACAAATCAGTCCAAATGTGTGGTAGTGGGCACATCTGCTATATTGAGATAATCCATCCCACCTCACAGGTGTGCCACATCAGGATGCTGATCTGACATCATGAGTAGTGCACAGGTGTACCTCAGACTGCCCACAACAAAAGGCCACCCTGGAATGTGCAGTTTTTTGCGCTATTGGGGGTCTGGGGACCCAGAACCGGTCAGTATCTGGTGTGACCACCATTTGCCTCATGCAGTGCAACACATCGTCGCATGGAGTCTATCAGATTGTCAATTGTGGCCTGTGGAATGTTGGTCCACTCCACTTCAATGGCTGTGCGAGGTTGTTGGATATTCGTGGGAACTGGTACACGCTGTCGTATACGCCGGTCAAGCACATCCCGAACATGCTCAATGGGTGACATGTCCGGTGAGTATGCTGGCCATGCAAGAACTGGGACATTCTCAGCTGCCATCTGCCCTGAACAATGTGAACCATGATTCATCCGTGAAGCGCACACCTCTCCAACGTGCCAGACGCCATCGAATGTGAGCATTTGCCCACACAAGTCTGTTACGGCGACGAGCTGGAGTCAGGTCAAGACCCCGATGAGGACGACGGGCATGCAGTTGAGCGTCCCTGAGACGGTTTCTGACAGTTTGTGCAGAAATTGTTTGGTTGTGCAAACCAATTGTTCCAGCAGCTGTCTGGGTGGCTGGTCTCAGACGATCTTGGAGGTGAACCTGCTGGATGTGGAGGTCCTGGGCTGGTGTGGTTACACGAGGTCTGCGGTTGTGAGGCCGGTTGGATGTGCTGCCATATTCTCTGAAACGCCTGTGGAGACGGCTTATGGTTGAGAAATGAACATTCAATGCACGGGCGACAGATCTGGTTGACATTCCTGCTGTCAGCATGCCAATTGCACGCTCCCTCATTGCTTGTGGCATCTGTGGCATTTTGCTGTGAGACAAAACTGCACATTCCAGGGTGGCCTTTTGTTGTGGGCAGTCTGAGGTACACCTGTGCACTACTCATGATGTCAGATCAGCATCCTGATGTGGCACACCTGTGAGGTGGGATGGATTATCTCAATATAGCAGATGTGCCCACTACCACACATTTGGACTGATTTGTGACCACTGTTTGGGAGGGATGGTTATATTGTGTATCTGGAATGAATTTTAGGTCTCTACGTCCATCCCATGGGGAATGGGAGCAAAAACAAAAGTGTTGCGTTTATATTTTTGTTCAGTGTATAATAGCACTGCAATATATTTGCTGTACTCCCTAGTTTAAATTATTACGAAAAAATTGCATGCATTTTTCAGTTTCACCTTGCAGGATTACACTTTACATTTTCATATAGCATTAGAGGGAACCCATGAAAAAAATATAACTTTTGAAGGTCTGAAAATGTAAGTGGCAATATGGCTGATTTGTATTCCCCTGGATCACATTTCCATCACTAATGCAAGTTAACCAAAGTACTAAGTACACACGATTATCATCACACTTATTCCCAGGGTGCATGATTACAGCCAGAAATCATACAGGACATCACACTGGGGAAATGTCAACAAAATAGCAATGCTAACAGGCAACACTAACCGTGTGTAGACAGTCCAACACACACTGTTGGCGTGTTTAACCTCAAAGCCATCATTTGTCTAATAAAACCTGATTCATTCAGTACTTAGTGAGTAGTAATAACAGTAAGAAGTGAAAACTGTACTTTACACTATTATCATTAAACTCCCGTAGTGTAAGTTTTCACGTGTAATTGTAAATACGACCATGTTAAGAATGACAGTGTGCTTCGATAGCCTAGCAAACACTGTGCAGACAAAAGATTTAATCAAAATGGAGTACAGTTGCTGTCATGTGTGCTTTATATCTCAGTAGCCCACATAAGGCCAATTTGAGGTACAGTATAATTACACTCAGTTCACAGTAATTCTCTGCCGTTCACTTCATGAATAATCCTGCATGATGAGCGGCAGGTAGGCAAGCTGTGGGCGAATTCACAAACAGTATTATCAACCCACTTGCAATCATGCAATCAGCGCATTTTATAATATTACCGGTGAACATACAGCATATCTGCTGTGACTGTGAAAAGTGATATGTGACCATTTAAAAACACCCACATATCCAACCAGCAGAGCACAATACAGTCTCCAGAGAGTCACTCCATTCATTAACCCCCGTCCTACTGACATATTTAACGTACAAGGACAGACTGGAGTCCCTGGGGAACTTAAGACTAAATTACTGTAATAAACAAAAATAATGGTAAAAACAATAATAATAATAGTAAAACTTATTTTCAGAGCATTACTCATCATGTCATTAATATCATTTAATAAAAAAAAAGATTATTGTCATTATTGTTGTAAAGTTACATATAATTTGCATATTTTGTAAAACTGAAATCTTAACATTTCTTTAATACAACTCGCAGCCTTTATCCGAAGTAGAATCCACATTATTACGATCCTTTTATTCTGGAATAATGTCTAGTAAACATTACCTGTATTAGTTTCTGAATATGAAATAATTAAAATAAACACAATACACATCAGGCAGCCAATAGATGAAATCTCCCCAGCATGTTATGGGTCTGCCCCAAAATGGTCACACAGGCCACCACCCCAGCTGGCTCATTTTAATGAAGAGGAGTGCGTATTCTGAGCCCCTCCTGAACAACCAAGCTCTGCACTCTCTCTCCAGGGCTGAGCCCAGACATCCTTCAGAAGAAACTCAATTTCATTGCTGTCTATTCTTTCAGTCGCTACCCAGAACTTGTGGCTATAGGTGAGGTTAGGAAGATCAACAGCTTTGCTTTCATGCTCAGCTCTCTCTTCGCCACGACAGACCAGCTCCGCTCCCTCCTCTCTCATGAGCAAGACCCTGTTGGGGCAGCAACTCATCCCTGACCCAGAGTGGGGACTCCACCCTTTTCAGCCTCAGACTTGGAGGTGCTAATTCTCATCCCAGCCACTTCACGCTCAGTTGCAAACAAGTGCAAGCTAGAGGTCATAGCTCAATGAAGCCAACAGAGCTACATCATTTGCAAAATGCAGAGATGAGATCCCGAGTCCACTGAACTCGACACCGTCACCCTTTGGCTGTGCCTAGAATCTCTGCCAAAAAGCAACTCTGGGGGAATTCAGCAACCACGAGAAACGAGTTTGACTTTTTGCTGGCAATACGAACCAAGCTCTCACTACAGCTGTAACTGAAGCAACCACAATTAAAGCTAAACAAACACTATAGGCAGTTATAGCACAGAGATCTGCCACATGTCATGCTAACAGCATGCTGGCATGTGTTTCGGGACAAAAGTTAACACCGTTTTTAAGTAGAGTTAGCAGCCAAGCAAAGGACAGTTAAACCAGCAGGTGGAGGTTTCCTCATTCCTAAGAGTTTTGGTTTTCAGATTAGGGCTCGTAAGTTAGCAGTATCAGCTCTTCTCTTCACGTGTGGCGTGACCAGGATATGCCGCAGGTGTTTTTGGTAGATCCGGAGATTCCTCCAACATTCTGATAACTTCCAGCCTGGCAAGTTCCCCATCCAGATAATGAATGCTGCAATGAAGTCTTTCTTCTTTAAAATGACTGACATAGTACCCCTACCCCTCTAGATACTGTATGTTATCTTAATTTTTCAAGATATTAACTGAATAAATAGTTCCATATATTAAAACTGCATGGTTGGAATTGAAAAAGCACCAATCAAAGCATAAATAAACAAACTTACTTAATCATAAATACAGGAATGGTTTAAAAAAAAAATCACCTATGGGATATAGCAAAAAATATACTGGGGTCTGCATGGATCCCAGTCAGTAGGATGAGGGTTAGTGTTATCACTTCAAGGCAATATCATTTAAAATCCTGAGAAATGGTGTTGCCTGACGAATGAGAAAAACAGTTCTATAAATCCTCTTTTCACTTCCAGGAAATGTTGTTATCAAAGACCTTTGGAAGACTGCAGGCACGTCTGTAAATCATACAGAAGGAGCAGACCTGCGATACCCCACTGGATTATCTATGTCATAGTTTATTGCTTTTTTATTGTTAAGTGCCTCGTAATAAATACCAGCATCGATTCATGACCATTGATTCATGCATGGCCAAGTAACCTCCCCAGATGCTGAACATAGACGATGCACATGCAAACACACACGAGTACATGCAATAGAAAAGGGGGGAGAATGTGCAGAGGCACCCATACGGATAAGAGGATGCCAGTTTTAGGTGTCCCTGAGAGCCCCACGCTGGCCTGCTGAGACACAAGGATGAATAAATGCATATGTCCAGATGACATGTGCAAGGTAGAAGGAGACAAGGTATAAGGAAAGATTGGAAAAAGGATTTTAGAAGGTGTTGGCTTATAAAGATGAGCCCCCGTGCAGCTCGCTGCAGCATGGCGCTGACTTTAAAATGTAGCTTCTGGTCACAAGTGAACCAGTGTGTGTGAGTGTGCATGTGTGCGGAGCATTGTCCGTATTAGCTCAGCCCCAGTTCCCACATCTTGGCTGGTGGTCACACAGTTGCACCACTGCACACACATGGACACAATACACGGGCTTATCACACAGAGCAGAACACTTCTCTGATTAATAAGCTATGGCACTGCAGAGTCTCAAGCCAAAAGAATCCACGCTAACCAAATCTGGTTAGCTCTGGGCTGCAATCCTTCCCAAAAATGAACTGCACAGAGCATTGATCTTACTCTTCATAAACTGCAGATGGCTTTATCCCTGATTTTAGGACACAAGATCAGACCAGCCCATCTTGGCCCACTCCACTGTGCAAAAAGTTGTATTCCAAAATCAGCTCACTGAGACGCGCCTCTGCTGCTCCCACTCTTTTATCATCAAACCCCATTGGGGCTCAGGCAAGAATCTCAGCTACTATTCAATTTCCAGCCAAGCATGAATATTAATTGTTTTGTCTGAGCAAGGGCCAATCTCTTCACCATAGAGGACTAGATGTTGTTCATTACCATCGCTGAGCTGTCTTCATTATAGAGACATGTCCGTACAATATGCTTACGTGCACTAGTCTGCGTGTGCGAGCATGTGCACACAATGGAGGTTTATCTTTGAATATGGCTCATAGTTCTGCATGTCTGGTGTCCTCTGTGTCACATCACTGTCCGTCTAACACGATCAATCAAGAGAAGCCATTGTGCCTCACAAAAAACCAATGAGCTGCATCAATAACTGAGCCTGCGTTCTCCGCCCATGAATATTCCCATAATGAAACAATCTCTTATCGCAACATTGGCCTGGAAGCTTGTCAAAAAAGAAAAAAGAAAGAGCCCATGTGGTGGCTGAAATGTCTGCATTTTGTCTCTTTCTCAAATATGTACAATTACAATAAGTAACAAACACTGCAGGACGAAACGGGGAATTTTAGAAAGAAAGCAAGGAACATGTGCACTCATTGATTAATGTGCTGCTTATTGTCCTTTTGCATGTAAGCTAATGCCATTAACAAAAGAGCACTAGCCGACTGTATCCAATTCCCATCCCCCAAAGATGCAACAAGAGAAAGCTAAGGGAAGAAATAATGACCACATTCATTCCTTCAAAACATCACACATGGAAGAATCGCAGTAATGTCCTCCCTCAAGCAGCCTTCATCTCCATTAAGACTACATATCACTCTCTGGTCCCTATTAACCCGGGGACCTAGGCCATCCTTAGCTCAAACTAGCTGGAATACTTTGCATCAGCAGTGTGTTCATCACTTTTCCTCCCACTACTACTATTAACTCTGTGCTAAGACCATTATTTAAACACTGAAAGCAGAGCAAGTAATTTGGAGCAACGCAGAGCCAGCTCTAAAGTCTATTCTATAGCCACAGCTGCTGTGTGTAGTCTGGAATCTGTCGAGGGGCCAGTAAGTGACGCTCCATTGAGCCTCCACAAACAACATAAGACAGAAATGAACCACTGAGGCAGGAGAAAAGGGGGAATGTTTTTCCTCTAAAAGAAGATGGATAATGAAGCACAGTGGAGAGGGAAAAGAGGACAAAGAAAAGACAACTGGGAAAAGGCGAGAAAAAGTTAGCCTTATGTGTTACGCACATGCTAGAGAAGCTAATGCATCATCAGCTCGGTGCAGCATGAGAAAAAACTCGTTTTAACTACCTATTGACATCCCTATAGCAACGAAGATGTATATGACCATTGATCTATAGCTGTTCCATTCACTGTGAGTCACGTGGATCTCCCTACCTGTACCATCTCTGATGTTCTCACACACAAGCTCAGACAGGCACACACACACATCAACATAGCACTGTGCATCCCCTCCCCACAGAGCACATCATCCAGCTCAACAACAACAGCGATATTTACAGCCAGGCCCCCCAGGAGGCCAGGTTTCTTGTCACGAAGCCGGCCCTCCCAGCACACACAGAACTGTGGGTGACTTCAACAATCACTGCTGTCGGAGAGAGAGGACAGCTATTTCGGTCACTTACAGGAAGCACAACATTAGTGTGAATCCTCACATCTAAGACACTTCAATCCTTAGGAAACAATAACCGAGGCTTGGCCTTTGACGTCAGCTCGGTCATAAAGGTAGAGACGAGGCTAGAGATTAACAGAAGCTCTCTGAAGGGAACAGACCCTCTTCCTGTTGCTAGGAGGCTCCGAATGTGTCATCCTTTAATGGATGACTGTTGTTATAAAAAAAAATTAAGACAGGGATGTGGAAAGAAAGAGTGACTGCTAACAGGATGTTCTCTGTAAGGTAAAGCTCACTTTACCAGGACCTGTTCTTTATTCATAGCCAGGAGGTTAAACCACTACAGCATGGTTTTAGTAGCTCTGATATTTCATTGTAGCATTCATAATACAACTTGTGACCTATTGTGTAATTTCACAAGAATTTATCATGTAATTGTTACAAATTTATGGTGCATGTCAGAAAACTGAACCAACAATTAATAGTTTTACAAAAAAAAAGAACAACGTTATACCAGGTAGTGTTTTTAAGTAACGGGTTTTCATAAAATGTTAAAAGAAAGGCATCAAGGCACTACACTTCAGATCGTGGTGGACTTATGATCTGGCCAAATGGGGGGAAACAAACAAAAACAAAAGAATAATATGATAATAGTATTGAATGAAGAAAATCAAAATTAATTATTCAAGGTACTACAAGTCTGTAGTAGACTTTACTTAATATTGTCAATTAATTGGGCGTTATTTTATTTATTCAGCAACAACATAAACGTTAAACTGCTAAGCATATAATTAATAGAGGGATTGTATTTTTTTATTTTGTAACCTTTAGATGATTTAATGAAAGCTGACAAAATGGACAAAATACACTAAGTAGCTTCTGATGAAAGAAAACTGAACAACAAGAACATAAAACAACATGTTAAACCATTTTTTTTACCTTATATCTCAGTTTCTGAAATGGTATTTAATTCGTTTTTGTTCTTGTTTGTTTTGTTCTTTAGGCTAAGCTTTCTTTCATTTCAATTGTTCGTCCCTTTTCTACTGTAGGCTAGCAGTGAGCATTTAGATGCTGAAAATAACACCCTGAATACAGAAAAGCTACACAGTAAATGCTGGGAAATTACACCGTAAGTCCCAGCATGTATAACAGAGTGCTACAGTTTTTATTGCTAAAAACAGGGAAAACTTTAGATTACCAACTGATCATATAACACTTTTTCCAAAATTTACAGCAGAAATGACCTACTATAAATGTTATACTTAACTAAGAAAAAGTTAAACACATGCAGTGTAAGTTGTCTTTATCCATACATGTATGTTAGATTGTGCCCGTTACTAACACCAGACACGTCAAGAATACCCAGAGTGTACATTTTATTCATTTCTGAGATTACAACCATCAGTTTCCCAGACTTTACACTCTATCTCACTTACAGTATATCCTCTTATATTAGTACATATTGTAAAACATTCCCCTGTACATCCACTTCCAGTATTTTATGAGGCGGGACTGGTATATTGTCCACTGTGTAAAAGTCCACAGAGCTCCAAGGTCGCACTGCAGCATCAGTGAGGTCAACAGTCAGTGGTGCCAGCATTTGTTTTCATTTCTGTGACTGTGGATGAAACTGAAAATGTCAAAAGAAAGAAGTACAGCTGCTTTGATGCTGATTGCATGACACAATAATCTCCTTTGTTTTCTTGTGCTATGATTAGATGCTCTGATACACGAGCCCCTAATTAAACAATAACTACTTCCCAGGATCGGCTAATTACAACTCAAAACAAACGCGTGTCCAGAGGGGAAGGTCGAAGAGGTTACAGCAAAACTGTCTACACTTCAGTATTATGGTGATCCGAATGTGTGTTTTTGTGTGTGTGAGTATGTGAAGGGCGGAAGCAATGGGCTGCTGCACCATCTCAGCACTTTTGACAGCGGCGTCCTGCCTCGTAGATGCTTCACTCTGTGTGAGCAAACAAGAAATCCAGTTATTTAGAAACTTTACAGGTGAGCAGCTCCTTCTTTTCTAACACACAATTACTGAAGATTTGACTTTGACTTGTCTGAGGACTTCCTGCAAACGCTTTACAAGGTCATTGTCATTATATTGTTTCAACTATATATCTTATCAAATGTTTCTTATATTATTAATATGTCTGGATTATCACCCTCCTGATAGTTTGATGCAACATTAGTCCAAAAAGCAGCAACTGCTGCTGTTTTTTTCACTACTGCTTAGTAGTTTACAACTTACGGTCTGCATTAGTGACTTATGTTAAAGACACCTCCAGCCACATGGCTGTAATAGCAATTTTTAGTGATTCGGGTGAACTAGTGCCTTACATATACGAGGGGAGGAGTCTGAGGAAAATAGACATCTTTGAAACAAAGTAATTATTTCATAATTCATAATTTCATAATTATAAACTACTTGTTGCTACACTGTTTCTATTTTGCCGATGCGATATAGGGACCATTAACCCACACAATAAAAGCTATTGTCGGTGTTTTTTTATTGTGTGTGTTAACTCTTTATTGTGCACTTTAACTCTGTGTTGTAGCTCAACTGTGTAAAATCAGGAAAATCACAGACTGCGGTCTGCTGTTTAGTCCCGAGTTGTACTGATCCTGTATTAAGTGTGTTTGGGAATTCGGGAATTATGAGTAATTAATTAATTGCCGCTGCTCTTCCACATGTGTAAATGGGCAAAACTCTCTGTCTTTTGGGAATTTTCAGAAATGTGCTTATAATTGTTCACTGCTTACAGCTACAAACAGCCATAAGCAACAAACAAATTGAGTTCTAGTTAATATTTTGTCAAAACTTTATTGTCAGGTGAGTCTCACTGATATGATTTTACTAAAGGTCTGGGGTACCTTAAGTAAAAAATGTTTTTATAAATATTTGCAGTCAAGCAATATGCTGAATTGAAGCTATCAGTAATCAATTTCTGTATTTTCTATTTTCATACATATTATTAATATCTTATCATACTGCGCACATACTCTGAAGTCTCATAAACTGAAGCGTGAGGCCTCCAATTATGTACAAATGTTTTTAGATTATTTGTATATGTAAGTATACCTGTATGATACTTCATATGCATAAATATAGCTTACATAAATAGTTAGCTATACCTGTAGTTCTATGTAGTTAGAATACTGGCAGCTTGCATTTAGTTGAATATAAACAGACTTGGGTTTCTACAAAGATGCACAACCATATTGTCTCCTCATGTCTACATATTACATACACACCCTCAAAAAAAAACACCAAAATAAACAAAATCCCAATAAAACACTCTTGTATAGTCGCAGACAACAAAATCCTGCAAGTGCGAACGTCAGCATGTCAGTCTGTTCAGATTGGCTGGGGAGTATCTCAGCACAAACTCGGTGCTGATTTCAATGCATACTCGACAGTGAGTTATAGGCTTAATTCCCTACAGGCATCGAGTACAGCCAGCTCTAATGAAACACATTGGTTTGGATGTGATCTGAAGAGCCTTGATAGCCGCACCATGTGGAAAAGAACATATGGATCACCGAGCTCCTCTCCAACATTCCTGAACAATCTGGCCAGGACATTGAGCATTTTATCACCACAGAGGACTCAGCAGTTGGACCGCTGAGACTTCCAGCTGCTTGCTCCCAGCAGGTTTAGCATCCTCTCTGTCCTCTGGAAAAACAGGAAAAGACCTCTTGCACATTGCTACTGTGAAGTCATGTTCTGTAACTTTATCTTAATCATCTTCTAAGATTCTTTGCTGTGTAGTTTCCAGCTGATCGTGCAATGTCAACACTCCTGGTTGATCGTGCCAAAAAAAAACTATGCGATTGTCGCTTTTCAGTAACTTTCCAGTGACAACTATTTTAGCTTGTGCCTGTAAAAAGAGACCACCATCGTGTTTGTCTTCCTGACCTGTGAGTCACTCAGTCCATGAGCAAGAGGAGCTGTTTGGATTAGCAAAACAATTTAAAGCTCACTTGTTGTGAGATCATCTGAGAATATGTCATCAGTTCCACTCGCAACCTTGGGACCCTGAATGGACTCTGCATTAGTTACACAGCATACTGCAGAGCTTAAACGATTAGGTACCATTAGTGCATTTTATAGGAGAAAATAGGAGAGGCGAGGAGAGGTTCCACAGTGCTAGTCACTGCCATGGGGCGTGGTATTTCAGACAACATTCATCATGCTATCAGCTTCCTTGTTAGAAAAGCTCAGTGTGGGAAGATGTGTGGCATGCACTGCTCTGAGCTGTAAAACCTTACCTCCTTCCATTTTCAGAACAACAAATGCCTCCTTCTCAGTAAAAATGATACGTACCTTGTTACATGTAAGTTTCTACTTCTAATAAGGAGACGCGACAGTTTTCTTTCTGTGCATTGTCACTGTGATAAAGTGTTATGGATAAAGAATCTTAAAAGATTTTCAGACATTGCTTATTGCATATTATTTTGCCAGAAATGGGATTTGGCTTAAAGAGTCAACAGCAACAACATTATTTCTTTGTGCCAAAGTTAGATAATCATTTTTCTGCAGACTCCAGCAGGTGTCACTCTAACCTGTAGTGCAGTGCAGGCATTAATGTTGCAGCCACCAACCAAACCTGGCTTGGGACCGTCTGGAGCAGCAAGAGGTGGGGTCAGTCAATCACCCATTCAGTCATTGCTCTGCCTTTTGCGAGAGAGTTCACCAGAGGTTCAACCCTGCACAGCAGTGGAGTGTGAAACCCAGTCTGCTTGCCACACTCTGGCTCGCTGAACCGGCCCCAGGGGGAAGAAATGTTTTCTCCACGCTGCTGAAAAATGCCCCTACCTCTGTATGTATGCCTGTGTTTATTTTGTGTGCTAAATAGTGTTGTCTGAGTATTTAAGCTATTTCAAGATAACAATCATTAACACTATTTGATGGCTCTGGCATGGGAGACTGCGAAAGCCTTCATTTCAAGTAAATGGAAGAGGAGAGACATTCTTTCTGAGAAAACAAGGGGAGCTTTTTGATAGACAGGAAAGAAATAGTGGTGCATGGGCCTACAGCACTTGAGAAACCACTAACAGACTGCATTTCAAGGACACAACCTTTACTTTGTATTGCTGAGGAGTGAAGTTGGAAGAGTGGGCGTAATTTTCTACTTGTCTCTGGACTTTGCCTGAATCCTGTCATTTTAAATCTTGGGGTCGCAGCTGCTTTCAAACGCACTGGTTTCACACGATGTTTGCTCATAGGCGCAGCGTTCTACATCATGTTAATCTGCATTTATG
This sequence comes from Haplochromis burtoni, assembly GCF_018398535.1. Classification (NCBI taxonomy): domain Eukaryota; kingdom Metazoa; phylum Chordata; class Actinopteri; order Cichliformes; family Cichlidae; genus Haplochromis; species Haplochromis burtoni. The sequence continues at coordinate 967,765 of NW_024582488.1, read as the reverse complement.
TTGATAGCAGGTTATATAACTTCCACAGCAGCTGCGCCATCGCAAACAGACAGGAATTTACATGTTCTGGACACATTTTGTCTTTTCCTTTCACTGTCTCAAGGTGGATTCGCATGTGGCTGTGTGCATGCATACAGGCCCAAATAACTGCTGTGCCAAAGGGGGAATAATAACATCACTTTTAGCAGTAGCTAAATCAAAAATGCTCATGCCAGTCACAGTTTTAAGCCAGCTAAAGAAAGTGCTACATCCTTAAGTGGTTAATGTTCATCCCACAATAGAGAAACTGAAACCTGGTGAATCTCTTCAAGCAACACCAGAGAAAAAAATGTTTGTTGCAAAGGAAGAGCAGCCGAAGCATGCTAGTTCTAATAGTCAGCTTCCCTTACTTCTATTCAGATTAAGCAGTTAAGTCCTTACTGATTGCACTGACGAGTGGACTTTCTCCTTTAAAGTTTTTTCTTCTGATATCTGAAACCCCTGCTGCCATACAAGTTCAATTCCATTTCCAGAGGTTAAAACACACTGGGCACAGTAAATATATATTGTGTGCTGGAGCAAAAGCTCACGAGCAGGCCTGCCTGCACCTTTTGCTGGCTTGTCTTTAATGCTATGGACCAAGCATATTCTGGGACAGTTTGGTGATAGCATTGATAGCAGCTGGTTACCTTAAAAAAGCCAGTACAGTAAGCTAACTTTTAACAACCATGTGAGAGAGATACATCTTCTCATCTCCCAGCAAAATGTCAGACAGTTATTTTACCACCTCATTATATTTTGGATGTCCTTTGGCTCTGTTGACACTCAAACAGAGATTGCCTGTTGATTTCCACTGTGAGGAGTTGAATATGTGTTCCACTCATGACCGCGACATTACTCATGTTGTGCAATGTGGACTTAGCAGAGAAATTTCTGCAGGGCAGTAATTTATGCATGAAGCTTTGGTTTCTCTAAACAAATTTATATTAAATCAAAAGAAATGCTTTTTATGGTCCTTTAGTGTCTCGCTGGTCAAACTGACAACCCATCAAACCACTAACAATGCACTTTCCAAATTTAAGTCTTTAGCCAGTCGAGTCTGGTACTGGAAACTCGGGGCTGAGCATATTTAATCACTTGTAGAAAGATGAGTTTGACTAACATAAACACGGAATACATTTAAAACTCAATTACAGATTGAAGAATTCAAAAGAAGTTGTTACATGTGAAATTACACATAGCCCTGAAAGATGGAATCTGGGTGAAAGGAAAGAAAAATGTGGAAAAGTAAGCTGGTTATATTAGATGTGTCAACATTTTGAAGGATCGCTGTGTGATGATTATGCAATGATTTGAATCGCGTTAGTCATTGTGTGTATCCGCACCCTCAGCAATCTCTTTCTGCTACTTGAAATGAAGACTATATATGCAACATTCTGTAGCCATGTTTAGTACTGGCTACCTCTGACTATGAGACTAATTTGTCATGTGCATAGTAGTTACCTTTTATTATTTTTTTGAAGCCTAGCAGTGTTCTCACCTTTTGCCTCAACTGTGGTCGAGGAGGCCGTGTCCAACCTGCCCTCAGAAACATCATGTCAATGATAAACCAGGCACAACATTCAAAAGCACTACATGCTGTGCAGCAGCAAGAACAAGATGCACTAAACGGGTACACACAAACATTGCAACACAAAAAGGGCAGAGAATTTTTATTGCTGCTGAGCACACAAAGTAAATGGAAAAAAAGGGAAAAGAAGCAATTCAGTGCTCTAGATTTTATAAGGCATGTCAAATTGCATGGCTGTTGGGGTGGGGGGGGGGGCTAGCCCATATGTGAAGCATATGGGCTAATTATTTACAGCTTTGGGTTGTAATTTATGCCGTTTGTTGTTAAAGAAATACCGTAGCTAAGTCAAATAGGTAGTCAATGCCAACATTATTGTCAGATGGATCTAAATTCTGTTTACTTTGCTGAGCTGCCTGGTAAACCACCACTCCTCACAGGCAGGAAAAACATCACACTTGTACGTACCAACAAAAACCACAAAACAGCTTTCGTACAAAAGAAAACACAGCTTTTAGTGTAGAACAGCTGCCTTTCATTTCACAGCTTGGATAGAAGTCATTTTGCTTTATAGTTGCTTTTTCACGAAAGTATATCGTCATAACTGACTGTCTGATTGTCAATAAGAAGTAATTCCTCAAAATAATTCAGTTTTTAACTGAAATAACTAAGATATGGTCACAGACTCCTGCAATAAAAACCACACTGAGAGCATCGCTGTGTATGACTGAATGTTCTGCAACCGACTGTAATTACTTGTGAACGCTGTTCTCTTGCATGCATTATTTCACACATGCATGACAGATATTTTTTATTTGAAACATGGGCAGTGTGTCAATCTGGAACTCATTTTATTTAAACATATTGTCCTCGCACAAATCCTGAAACATCACAAACAAACTGAGTAAAAGACATTTTCCCATGGAAATGCTTATTTAAAATCAAGTGATGTCGCACGTGTCATTGAACCAAGAAGCGGACGCTATTCGAAAATGTGTGAAGTAATAAAAGGATCTGTGGGGCTGAGCAGTGCAGTACAGCAGATAGGGTCTGAATCAGCACAGATCAGCTATTTCAGTGCTAAACAAAAGGTCAGAGGTCATTAACAACTAAGTGCATTTTCCACTGACGCAGTAGAGGCAAGAACAAGAATAAGGCATGTTTGACTTAAAACTACATTAATGTGCATGCAGCTCAAATGAACAAAATAAGAATTGGCAATATTTATTTATATATTCATACGGGGGCGCCTATGTAAATCAATTTCAGCATATAATATACACCTGAAATGGGACCGAGCACTAGAGGATAATGAAAGAGCGGTTGCCTGCTGTATATAAAGCACATGTACACTAGGCAGTTGCTGTGTAACAGGAGAGCTAAAATTGGCTTCCTACTGTGTATATTATTTCATTTCTTTCTCACTCAAGACTAACATTATGCATACTATTTTCATTATCTATTTGAAGTTGTGTGAAAGACGGGCAGTTTCTCCTGTGTGCCTGGCACAAACACACCCTAACGACACTTAAATTCTTTCCAACTCAGGGAATTTGCATGTAAAAACCCTGTAAATGTAAATGCCTGTGTCCTCTAACTCTGCAGTCTGGACTTTTTGAGATTTCTCTGTCTGCAAAACCAGGAGTATCCACTACTCAGTAAACACACTAGTGGGTAAACATATACTTTAGGTCACCACAGCTATGCTACTTTAAATCTGCCATGTGTGTTCCATATTCTTATAATTAATAACAGTTTACATGTGGTGTAAATACATGTGCGATACGCTGTGAATATGGTGTGCTGTGGCAAGGAGACAGAAAAGACCACACTAGTAGGCAGATTATAATATAGTTCAAAACATATATATACATATCTAGTTTTTCCTCAACTAATCACACAGTAACATCGGAACTTAAAACACAATGAACAAAACATTAAACTCATATATCCTATCTTACACCAGCAAGTACACTGACAACTGAGAATGCTCAAATTTGACTCCTACCCATGAGCAAACACCTGTTGCTTTTAAATTAGCAATCATTGCTTTAGCAGTCAAACCTCTGGATGCCAACTTTAAAAAGAGACGTAGACTGAAAAGAGTCGAAGAAGTGGGAGGAGTCATAGAAAGAACAGATAATATTCTTTTAACTTAAAGCATTTTTTCTTTCTGTTATATTTCATAACAGAAAATATTCTGTGTTTTATATTTGAGTTTAAAAACATAACATCTTATATCAGGTTATTGCACACGTTACACTTTGTGTAGCGCTGAAATTGTGCCACCAATGCTCATAGCTGTTTTCCATTTCCGCTCAGCATATCTATGTGAAGTTGGTTCTTTGAAATGTTTGTTTTGGAATACTTGTGGACTTTCGGATTTTTGTCGCACAATAAAAAAAATTGCTGTGGGCAAGAACCAAACCAGTCACTTCCACATAGCATGACGATAACTCCAAAGCAGTGGCAAAGATAAGAGGAAGACAGTTTTCTGTGTGTGTGTGTTGTGCATGCTCAACAAATGGTCAGTATTAGTGGGCCCCTAGAGTCATGAGGCACTAGTATAATCACGACAACTTACAGTTTGTCTGGATTGCTTGCACACCATACTGGTGCTATTAACATACCATTCCAAGCCGAAACACAGAAACACATCAATTTCCCAAAACTGTTAAAAACAGTTTCCCTATTTTCACTCATGATATATGTATAAAGTTTTTTAGAGGCAATCTTCACATGAATAACCTTTCATAAAGCACTATTTACAAAGCAGTGCTGGATTTACTGTAACACACAGTTCTCCAGGTGGAAACACTAAGAGTCAAGATTGCTAGCACACCAATAAGAATCTCAGGATAGATGAAAGGGCCACGGTTCAGTTCAATAATTTTGGCACGTTTCCTTTGATGTTGATGTTGCACGCGATGTTAATGAGAATCTCTGGCCTGACCACAGACTGGATTTTGGGTGTTGAAAAAGAGTGAGTTGAATTTCTCTCTTAATGCACCAAAAGTTGTTTCTTTGTAATCGTTTTTTGGCCATAAAAGGACAACGTATATATATAACCTTTTAAAAAAATGGATTTGAGGGATTGCTTCAATGTGACTCAGCAATCAGGAAAAAATATTGTCACTTTGATTTGAAAGATTCATGTTGCTTCTGTCTAACACCATTGCTTTTATTGACTGTAAACAACCTGTTTTTGAGTGGGATATATCAACATGCACCATCAACTTGTGTTTGGCCCAGAATTGTCTTACACGATGAACCTAGGGGACCGGACAAGTATTAATCCAAGGTAATTGCCCCAGACCATCTGCCTGTCAGTGTGTTTGTTCAACAATTTGTCGTATGTCCATCTGTTAGGCAAAATGCCTTTGAAAGCCCTGAATGGCTTTATATGAAACTTCAGGGCATAATTGCTTTATTTACTGCTGAAACACTAACTCCTAATTCTCAATTTGCTATGAAAATTGATCATATTCGCCACTCTTATGACAAAAACTTTAACAATTTTTACCTAGTGAGGTCCTTTTTTTTTTTCAAAACTCTAAACACATTCTCTCTACCTCAATGATAGATTGATGATGCACAGATGTTAAAACTGTTGGCTTTTGCAGTTACTGATGTGATGAAACCAGTAGAAGCTATTTCAGACTGCAAAGCAAGCGTGCGGTGATGGTTCGTACCAGTAAATATTGGAAACAATCTGAAATGAAGAAGAGGAAGAGAAGAAGGGGGAGAAATCATTTCGGTAAAGAGCAGTTGTGACAGACCATGTGTTTGTACATGCAATCACAAGACATATGAATAACCCACTTGCATGTCTCATACCATAATTTATCCATAAGTGTCCCTCTTCACATGTTTTCCACATAACATAGTGTTTAATTGATTTATGTGTCTTATATTGGGTTAGAAAAATGCAAAAATGACAATTTCTTTAAGTAAAATAGTCTTATTAATATATTTTGTGTCATTACTTGTTTCTTATGTAAACAGCAGACACAGGACAAAGTGAACAATCAAATCTAAGTAGATCCTCTGTTGCACGCGAGCTGTGCACTACTTTATTCTGTAAATATTAAGAAGATGGATGGAGGAGGGGTAGCAGTGAAAGATCCATCTCTTTTTTTGCTTCATATTTTTGGAGTTTTTGTAGACCTGCTAATCAGCCACATGAGTTTGGAAAAACGTGTATGACACATACTGATCACTGTGATTTCCATTTTTGATGCAGTGTGCAATGAATGCTCACTAATGTTATTATTTTTTATTCTCTGTGTGCGTGATCTGAAACTACTGTTTGGTTTTGAGCCCAGATAAAACCCCATTTGATGTGTTTGTGTTGGCAGAACCACACAACCTGTCAACGTTTTGTGATATGTTTTTGTGTTTGAAGTTGTAATATGTGTCTTAATTGAACTGATCGGTGTAGCTGGAATGCTATAGCTTTGTTTTAACTTCCTGGTTATTTCCACTTACATTTTGGATGAAATCTTTGAAGTGTTCAAATGTCTTTTATCATTGGGATTTTTTTTCTTTAGGATATTTTCTTTTGTCATCACTTCTCAAAGTAAAAAATACAATTTTAAATGGATGTTTTTTGGATTTTTCAGGAAAACAATGTTCACATTCAAAACAGTTTTATAGAAGTTGCCAGTTTCACATAAAACATGTTTTGTGAAGTGAAAGGTGAAATTGGAGATGTTTCCCAAACTATTGGGAAATGCCATTTGCCGAGTTACATCCTGTTTCTACTTAGACCAACAGTAAAACCGTTTTGCAATACAAAGCATTTCTGTAATAAATATGTTGTTCACATTCTGAACCTTCAAACAAATGGTTTGAATAAATATGTGGAACTGTCTCTTCTCAAGAAACCAGCTGAGTCAAATAGCAGTACATACAAAAAGTAACTACGATGTATCGCTCGAAGATCTCAATAAGTTTCTTTGGAAAAATAGTGTAAGATTGGAAGCATAATAGCCATTATCTATAATTATAATTTGACTAAAAAGCAAAGGTTGACACAGCTGAAATACAATGTACTTATACAGACACAATTCAAGCATTTCTGTAGCTTACAGGAAACACCGGGGTGATTTTTTAAAAATCTTCTGTTGATTCCAGGGTATTCAAATTTAGTGTGTCCTTATGGCATTATTACAAAGCTCATTGCTAACTAATCAGCAGAGTTGGTCTGTTTATGCTCTGGCTGCAATGCAACTATAAAAATGTGTCACAGTGTTTTGCTTATTTAAAAGAATCAAGCCCATTAGGCATGATCACACGATGTGACGCTGTTTAGACTGTTTACGACAGAGCTGAGCACTTGTACATTTTTAAGCATACTTATGTATTCTATACCATATTTCATACGTGGCATATTCTGGACATTTCATAGCTCAGACGAAGTTTATGTCTCATAAAGTATTCTCTTGACGTTGAGGATTTACCAGTGTTAGTCCTTTTAGATACGCTGTAGTGCTGTGGTTGAAGTATCATGAATAAACAATGCATTGCTGATGGAAGAGCTGCATCACAGTGATTTTTAAAACCAAGCAAATATAGGTTGCACATCCCATGGGTCTGTAAGACTTCATTTTTATGCCTGCTTTGCTACTATAGGATCACTTAGACATGCAGCGGTCAGCTCTACATATATGATGTGCGTGCAGGCTGCAGGCTCTCTGACGCTTTTAATGAATGAGTAATTGCATAACTCATTGCAAAGCTGTATGGCTTAGGACAGGCAGTACATGCTGAACACAGCTCTTCCCTGATAGGTGAGACTGCTTAAATGTAGTTGTATAACATTTGTAGATAGCTTTATTACGCTGTGCTTTCTATGCAATAGAAACTCAGAACTTAAATGAACTTAATTTTTGGGTGCAGCATACTTCGTCAGGGTTGCAAAGTGTGCAGTACTATGTTAACAACCGCCCACATGTCTAAATGGACAGGTTTAATTTAGAGGTTGGTGCGCATATTGCTGTGAGTGCAGGATCGCTGGTAAATGACAGATTACTCACATTTGTGTGAGCCCATGTAATCCGATTCCAGTTTATTCTGTGCAAATCTCATGTCGTCATGCTGTAGCCTACAGTGGGAGCGCTTTAGCTTCGTACAGACGTGAGCAAAAGCACACGGAATCATTCAACCCAGATGCACTTTGCACGGCTCCGAATAACGCCAGCAGAGATTCACGTCACGTCATGTCCGAATATTTATTATCTATTAGCATTTTTTATACCTACTAGAAAATGTGCACAGTGGTTAGTTCTTCTCTTCTTGACATGACACCGTTAAAAAATCTCAGTGTAGGCTTTAAAAATTAAACTAAAAATATAAAAAACTACAAGCAGTGCTTTTCTTGACATGATAATTTCTCTTTCAGACTTTAGTCCATCACTATTTTCTCTCATTACTTGCTGTAGATTAATGAGAAGTCCAAATCTACTTTAACCACATTCCTTAATATTAACACATTTAATCTTATAGTTCTTTGAACCATTTCTTTCACATATGTATACATGTATAATAAGTTATAGTAGTTATATGAGTACAATGGTGTTACCTCTTAATTTCCTTTTTTTAAAAGCGCCTAGCGCCCTGAATCTGACAGCTTATTTTAATCATTACACAAAATATAAAGACTATTTTATTATCAGTAGTAGTAGTGTTATTATACCCAAAGTTTTTTTTGTGTTTTTTTTGCTATGGACAGACAGAAAGAGAGAGGGAGGGGAGAGAGACACACACACACATTCACGGTCTGCCTCATCGATTCGATCGTCATTCGACTCTCTCGCTGCACACCAAACTCGCTGCGCTCTGACCACTGCAACTTTTGCAGAGACTCCTCACTCCACAGACATGTCGCACAATAGCTGAAGTAAACCTGTCATCGTGGCTCATCATTTGAGCCCACAGAAACACACCGCGGGTGGGATTTGAATTGCACAGCCTGTCGTCTGTCGCTCGCCTCGCATCGGACCCTAGCTTTGAAAACGCCTGGATATGAATTATGAGTATTTTCCTCACTAATGAACTGGACCAGTAATGCAGGAGACCGCGTCGACCCTCTCATCAACATTTCAAGATGGCAGATTTTTATTGAGTTTTGAACAGAAATATCGCTTTATTTTTTGCCATGAATAACAGAAATCCTTGCACCGATGGCCCCTGTATACGAAGGTAAGGTGGTTTGGAAAACGTGCTGTTTTCCCCTCCAGTGCTGCTGTGTACTGTATCAATCGTGGTACAACTGAATTGCGGCTCATACGTAGGGGGAAAGATGCGTTGCAAGCTCTCTCATTTTGCCAAAATCATGCAACCTGTATTAATATTAGATTTTCTAAACCTTACACGAGCCGACTGTCAGATCGCCGGCAGCTTTTTTGCCTTAGCGCTTTAGTGAAGGCTCAGTCAGATCGGGGTGCCAGTCTGAGCTGTGTCCGTTAAAATCGCGCTGATGAGGTTGCAAACCTCCAGAATAAGGTCAAAGATAAGTATATGTTTAGGCCACGGTACATTTACCACTCTCCGTACACTTGGACGTTTATTTGTGCTCGTGTTTGTTCCTGGTAGAAATTTCTTTAGCGTTGCTTGAAGAGGGAGAGGGAATGATAGAAGGTCGGAGCCCGATCGGTCCCAGTTTCGCCTGCATTCATTCTTCTATCTCCCATCTCCCCACATCAGTTTAAAAACTAGGCTATCTGACTTTTAACGCTTCGTCAACCTCGGGGTATTGATTCACATACGTATTTATGTTCCGGAAACGATATGCAGCCTTAAATACAGCATATTAGCTATCGCTGCAGCATTTGGCTGTGACTAATCCAATTGAGAGAATACTACCCCGTACCCTTACATTATTTGCTGCCGTGCATTTTTGTTATTATTCCAAGAGAACAATTCACACACAAACGCAGTGATTGTTGACTGCAATGTCGTTGCAAGGTGGACTAGCAAGCCTTTAAATGTAAAACAATGCAAGCGGTCCATTATAATCCGCGCATGCAAAATCTGGGTCTGTGAATGGTTCAACTACTGTACAAATAATACCTAGAGGTTAAATGGAGTGACAAAGCAGTGGTAACGGAAAAATTAAATTACGTGCAATTTGATGTTGTATATATACATTTTTTTACTTAATTCATTAGTAGTTACATATCAATCAGAAGTAGGCAACTGTAGCGATGCTCATCTAATATACAAAAGGACAGAAAACCCTGAGCAGTAAAGGGGAAAACAACGATGTAAGCTATACATACTGATGAGATCCTTATACAAACTGAATAGTGGCAGAAGCAAACGGTGAGCCTTGGTGTTTCTCATATTTAGTTTGTAGCAGCCTCATGTTTGCTTATCTTCTTGTCCACTCTATAGTCCCTCTGCTGGCATTAAACGGAACCCCTGATTTTCACTTTGAGAGAGAGAACTGTTCAAAGTAACACTTTTAACACACTTTAAAGTGCCGTTAGAGAACTATCATGAGCAAAACTGAGTCTTAATAGGGATATTTGAGTTACACGATGGCTCATTTGGGGATATACAGCATCATGAAGCGCAATAAGGTGCCTGCAAACTCTTGTCTGTGTGCTGTTATGTCCCTATAGCAATATTGTAGTGATTTTTCATTAGGGGTGTTGAAGCTTAGAGGCATAGCCTGAGACTCTGGCGCTTCAACATGAAAAGGAAAGTTGAAATGAGACTCCTATGCAAAAGGTAATTAGTGTAAATTACATTCCCTGGCTTTTCCCTTCACCACCGAGGGAAGGAGAAGAGAAGAGAAAGAGGCAGCAAGGGGAATTAATTACCTTGCCTGTCCTCCCCGGAGTTGGGGAGGGGTGTTATGAGAAGTCATGAAAATGACCAAAGTCTCCGGTGGAAAATAGGTGTGGGGGGGGGGCTTCACATAGAAGAAAATCGGCTATTATGTTAATGACTCCCGCTTGTCTGCAGAGCAGCTAATAACTTAAATCTACGTGATTGACTACTTCCTTTGATTGTTTAAAGTCAAGCACACTGAGGAAAAGCCCATTTGCTTTTGTTTGCTGATCTCGTATTCATAATCACTTATGAGAAAGCATTTGTTTAAAGAAGGCTGAGATTTTCAGGACTGACAGTGGGCATTGTGCTAGTGTCAATTTGTGTTGTTTTTCTCTTGCCTATATTTTTTCAATGTTTATCTTCAGTCCTTCTTGGCCCAGATAGAAGGCCATCGTGCAGACCTGCTGCCAGAAAAGGTAGCGGTGTGATCGTCCTGGGAGCCTGGTCTCAAAACCCAAACTGACACCTTGATGGATGTCTGATGAGCTGAGCAGGTCCAGCAGCCTCTAGCTGTGGAAAAGCCAATATTCAGACACTGCCAAACATGCCTGCCTGGCTAGATATGGGTGTTGCTGTGTGCTCATGCATGCATGTGCATATGTCTCTATCTGTCTGTGAGTCCCTGCACAATCACCCATCACCCTTTTGTAGGGCAGAACTGCAAGAGGATTAGACAGCTGCAGAACTGGGGACCAGGCAGGAAAACAACTTCATTTGCAGATCTGCCGCTTACAGGTCAAGCAGTACTATTCCAGAGTGGATTCATTCATTCCCGCCTGGAAAAATGGACAGAGTATGACTCAGAAGCCGATGATGATGATGGCGGTGGTGACAGGCGCTGCAGCATCACAGGCAGATTAATGTTTTATCCATCTGCGCAGCCATTATGTGTTAATGCGACTTTGAATTACCTTGTGGTTTCCTGGTATGGGGAATGCACCCTGCCCTTGAAGAGGGGAACTTACTCCACTGAGGACAGAGAAAAGAGACAGGACAGAGAGAGCAAGAGTTTCTCAGAAACTGTCCTCAGCCCTGCCTGCCTGGCTCCCTTTCCCCCTCACGCTTGTTTGGAGCTGCTTGATTGATATCTTCCTCACAGACCACAACCCAGGCTCAGACTCCAAGGTTGCAGCTTTTTAAACTTGGATTAGAATTGCAGGAAAAACCCTATGGGGCCCTTTGCGGCCACTTGCTGGGCCACACCCCACGGTAGAGTCGGGGGAACTGATGGAGAGTCTCGCTTCCTGATTGTTATGACAAGCAGGGTGGTGTGTTTAGCTGTTCAGTGTCCATAGTGAACAAAGAGTCAAGCTTGGAGATGGAGGATAGCTAAACAGTTAATAAGTAATGGCTTTAAACAGCACGCATGAAAAAAGTTTCAGAACTGCAGATCCTCGTAGGTAGCATTGTGAATGTTTACCTCTCTTTTCCCCGCTTTTATTCAGTGGCCATTTTGATCTTTTTGTTGACCTGAGTCCTCACCTCATGACTTGTTTGAGAGGGGGTTTGTTCAGAAAGGTTTATGAAAATGGATAAGCTGTCTCCACAAGTATTGCTCTCTGCATTATTCAGAGCTTCCTATCTGAAAAGAAAGTGAAATCCAGGGTTTGGGGATTCTTTGCGCTATTGATTTGTTAAAGCATTTAGAAGAAGAAGCAGAGGCTTTGGAGGGAGGCAGAATGTGAGTTTTATATGAAGACGGGGGCTATGTGAGCTCTCTGATGTTCTGAAATAGTTCACAGGTGTGCTCTGAGAGTTTTGGGAACAGATGGGTGTGTGGTAGGGTTGGGGGGGAGCGGTGGTTGAGGCAAAGCTGAAATGACAGGTTAGTAGAGGCCAGCCTGACACAGGAGAGCAAGCCTTCAATATGAGCAGGCTATTTCAACAGGCTCAAGTTTTCATATACTGTTTTCAGCAAATTTCTCTGGAGTAGAAGTGCCTCCAAGACTCTAGCACATCATTCTTCCACTTCTTTTCTTTTGCAAGAAAGAAATGTGACTACGATGCAAGAGAACTTTGCATTTCTCATTTTCTCATCAGCCAGTGCTGCTTTAGTGCCTCTGTCATATAGTTCAAACCCCAGAATCAGCCGAGGTCCTTGTACTTGGAGACCACATCAGTTGCTGACATTAGTTAGTTTTTTTCAAAGACGAAGAGGGAGATGGGTTGCGATGGAGCCTTAACCCTTCCGAGTGCTTGCACAAGGCATTTCCCTGTTGGTTTTCATGCATGTGCGAAAGCACTCCCCCCCCACTTTTGTTTCACATTGTGTACGGTGTCAGCTTGTTTGAAACATCTGCCTCTGGTTCTGACTAAAACTGTAACGGCTCCAGGCTGCGTCGGAAAAGAGACTGAGTCAACGAGCATCTCTGAGCTGGACTTTTACATGGAATATTAAGTCTATTTGCATTAATAATTTTGAAAATCTACCGTGAAGATATGGCGGGAAACAGATTGGTGTTTTCTGGTTTTACTCAGTGGATACATTTTGTAGCTTTAAGAGAGGTTTCCTTATAATTTAGGATCAGCATCTAAGAACATTTTTAATAGCTTCTCTTACTACCGTGATATATCACTGTCTGTTAAAAGGCGTGATGCTGGGAGTCTTGTCTCTGCACTGGTAACGCATCTATTGCTTTAATCGTCTATGAAAGCTACAGTTCAAACAAAGGTTAACATTTGACTACTTCTCAACACAGCACAGAGTGAATAAGCCATTTTGTTAACTTGGGCCTATTAAATAGTAACTACAAAGAGATTCTTACAGCATGAAAAACACTTTAAACGCTGAGCATGTCTAATACTTTTTCAGTATGTGAAAAATATTGCACAGTGCGGCATAAGAATGATCTGCACTTTATTTATTTCATTGCATGCTCACTTTGCAATCTCTCATCATCCGCACACGACCCCCTCCAGTTCCCACCCTGCGCTTCCCCGCCCCACCCCCACGTCTATCTCTTATCTGTCCTTCCATCCCGCTCTGTTTGTTGATAAGCCGAGAGGCCATTGGCCAGCACACATGGTACCCATGTGACACTTCAGCAACAGCCTGATGGCCAGATTGGAAGCCCCGTTGTATGTGTGTAATTGGAGGCTGCTTTGGAGAAGAGGTCTGGCTACTGTAGCTTTTTTGTTCTTCCTAACCCTAACCCCCACCCAGACTCCCCCGCTGCCTCCCGCCTTGCTCAGTCTCTCCTGGTTTGTATTATTTGATTATCCCATCAGTAACCCCCAGAACCCAACCACCACCTTGTTTTTGGTGCACACTGTCGCAGGTCGTAATCGTATTGTTTGTGATAATGCCCCCCCCACACACGCGCACACACCCCAACCCCACCCGCACATGTATAACTGACATTGTACTCTCTGGAAGAGAGCTGCCAGTGCTGGCAGTATTTACCACGAGCTCATCTGGCCATTCATCTTGACCCAGAGTGCACATGCACACATGATGAAACAAAAAAGTTCTACAAAGCATGTGTTGTAAGGGCAACAGATGATGTACGGAGCTACAGCTGGATGGGGAGGACAGCTACCGCACTCACAGCCACTTCATTTAAACAAAAGATCCTAACCGTCTCTTCATATTATGTGAAGCGCAGAGTGAAAAATGGTTTGCAGTTTTTAATCAAGCCTTTCATAACCTCTACATTTTTCTCCTCTTCCGAGGGAAAGAGGCACGGTGGGCGGATGAGGCTAGGGGAGAGAGGGGACTGTTTACAGACAGATATTAAAACGAGCACAGAAGTACCGAATTAAATAGTAAGATTGGGGCACTCGAGTATACGCACCTGTATTCTTTGACATAGCTATAGGCTCTTCCATGTGCGGTCAGCCAACATGGACTTAGTGCCGCTGCCAGCCCCATCACCACTCCTGGCTCTGGCCCCTCTCAGTCATGGAAGGGAAGTGGAGCGATGGGCGGCTGCTGGCGGCCCCTTCACAGATGGCTGCAGGTACAGCGCTACGCTTGGCTGATAACCAAAGGACTTCAAAGCTCAGACGAGTGCTTGAGCCCATTTCTGTCCAGAGCCAGGAGGCAAAAGGCACAGAGCAGAGAAAGGAGACAGCAACAGACAAGAACTGGAGTAGTCAAAAGAGTCAACAGGCATGGAAATGAGCAGCTTTAGCCTTTTCATCTTTTGCTCCCATGTTCATCCTTATATATAGTCGTTCAGCACTTACTCAGTCACTATAATCTTATCATATTTTTCTGTTTCTATACTTGCTGCATGTTTGTCATTATTCAGTTACTACGAAAGCTACGATGACACATCCTCATATTATCCAGAACCGGAAATGAAAATAAGGTGGCCATTGTTATAGATAGGCACCACTTCCTTTCAAGTTTTCTTTCTCAGTTTTGTTCAGATTGGGATTCTCTCAGGATAGCTGTGTTCCCTGTGGAAAATCCTTTTCAATAAATAGTAAACTAAGAAGGATCAAACATCAAAAGAAGCAGGAGGTAAAATGATGACATGTGTTGATAGAAATCTTTCAGTGATGAAATCTATTTAATATTCACATATGTAGGGAAATGACGTCTTTGTTGTTGCTAAAGGCTGGAGATCAAGTCTTTATGAGCTTTTAAGGGATAATGTGGAGAGCGAGAGACGTTAAAAAGTCATTGATTCAATTAGACATTCCAGCGGCTCCTCTAATAACACTGCAGCTGGCACGACAAATAGCTAAGTGTCCCAACTGTAAGAAATATGCCTCCATTTTTGCTGTACCTGTGCGCCGGAAGAGGCTCAGTAACATTGAGACGCAGCATAAGTGAATGATTAAAGTTATTTAATGGCAGCCGGAGGCTTTTTATTGAAAAATCGTAATATTTCTGATCTTTATAAAAACTTAAAGTAATGTTTTTTCTTTAATTTTGGTTTTATTTGATTCTCTGACATCTATAAAAAGTATATTTTTAACCATCATATTTATATCAGAACACGTACAGCAGTAGCATAGACTGCAAGGCTGAAGAAGCTCTGCAAATAAAGCTTCTATGTTTCGCATTTACGCAAGGCTTATTAAAAGCTTTAACACTGGTTCATGGTAAACACGAATAAACTGAGTTCAGGAATCACAGTGCATGTTTGTATCGCTCAGTATATAAAAGAGGGTACACACCTTTTAGATTCACTCCTCACTTCAAAGCCTCAGGCACATTAGGGCCAGCCAGCAGCTCTGCCTGGCAGCCCTTTGAACTGACCTCTGCATTCAGTCTGAGAGACAGAGATGGAGAAAGGAAAAGGCATTGAAATGGGGGGTGACGTAGACTGGAGAAGTATGGGAGCATTGTGAGGAGGGAGGTAATGGAGCTGAGGCTGAGAGATCGGGATGGGTGTGGTGGAGACAGAGATGGTGGTGGTTACTTTGCGTGGGTGGTTTCTGAGTGAGGGAGTTAGGAGGAGGTGTCGGTGGGGGTCACAGATTTTACCCTTTGTCTCATTTAATCTGCATCCTACATCTGAGATCAGTGTAGTCCAGTGAGGCGTCTGCCTCCACAGCTCCCCTGACAGAGCACAGCAGCTGCTAATACACACACCAACTTGTTTGCGCTATTCCAGCATTTTTAGAGAAGCTGGCCCAGAAAAAAGGCCAAAAGTTGACCTTTAGCTATGAGGACCTGCTCTATTTCCCCCCCTGCTCCACAACCGTCCAGTCCAGGCCAGTTATTTCTACCTCATTAAGCCCCAGTGAAACATAGACAGAGTGTGAGTTTGCCATTCACGGACATTTAAATTGAAAGATGTAAACAAGTGTTGTCCATCTCAATGGCATGAACTTCCTCCACTTCTTTTAACAGTCTGGATGAAAACACCAGGCACTTCTTTCTCATTGTGAAGCATCTTACACTTTGATTAATCATTATTTACTAACTTCCCACAACCTCTCTTTTCCATCTGTTAAAATTCTTCTCAGCTACACAAAACTGAGTTTAGAAATCTCACATAGATGCACAGATCAGACCCAGTCTGGCAAACTGTTGCAGCGCCGAATGCCACGTGCTTTATTTAACAGAGTTTGTTGTAATAGCAAAACAGAACTCTGATTTTCCTTTTGAAGGTGTCACCATTTATGCACGCCAATTCAAATATGTGTTTCCTATGCACGTTGTTAAACTGATGGTCAGAATAGTCATTTCCTGTCTGGGTTTGGCTGCTATTTGAGACTCTGAGGACACTGTAAATATAACCAGCTAAAGCCATGATTTTCACACTGAATCAGACGCAGTGGGCTGACTTGGCTAGCGATATTTATTACCTCAGCTCTGTGGCCAGAAGGACTCAACCAGCCATGTTTACGACACACTGTCAGTTGGATTAAGGACACATATGCCTTGCTAAATTGGTATGAGAGCACATGTCTGCGTGTGCGCTATAATCTTTTAAAAGCTGTTTGAATATATCGAGCGCTGGGCCTCACTTTGTCAAAGAACTGACAGACAGAATAAGAGAAACGACACCAGGAATAATGTTTTGAAAAGAAGATGAAGAGAGATTAAGAGATTAAAACACTTTATTAAGCATGCATATTGATGAGTCACCTGCTGTATGAGGCACAAGTACATGTTGAGGCATCTTAAAGGTATGTAGCCAAAATTAGTCTGATCTGTAGCCTTAATAGGCCCTGAGCACCAGATTCACACACACCCCTGAAATATCACGCAATCTCGTTGCCGGGGGAAGCATGTGCACCATCTCCAGCCTCTCTGTGATAGGAAGGTAATACCAGGAACAGGATCCATCTACATGTAGGGGTTATAAAGAGCACTGATTTGTGATAGACGAAATTGCCCGTTTCTTCCTGTGTCTACTGTATTTGAACCAGTAAAAAGTGGGATTCACGCGCCACCATCATCACTTATCGTTATGAGACAAAGTGGCTCTTCTTTATTTTCCTTTTACTCGATGAGAAATAAGGTGTCAGATATCCAGATTTCTTTTTTAAGCCATCCGTTTGCAAGTTTGAATACAGCTGTGTTTTGGAAATACGGGAAGTGATGGCTCTGCCTTTGCCTGATTGGTCCCCAGGTGCATGTTCAGGTTCAACTGGTTCCTCCTTTAGTGGGGTTCACCGCTGGGTTTTCAATGTGTGCAACAAATTAATTCCCCTGAGTGTGTGTGCAAGTGTATTTTGGGGTGGTGTTTTCATGACACTTGTTGCTGCTTAGCTAAGATGCCTTTAGCAGAAATCCACAGAGCGACCAGTTAATCGTAAAGTTACACAAATGTCCTAAACATATACGAAACCAGTGTGCGGTAGCCTGTTCCATGGGACAGGGCAGGGAGGACCATCGTTTCAAAAATATCTTTCTATTTTACTCTTAGTTCCTTTGTTTTACCAACAGCAAATAGTATTTACTGTACAATATAAAAAAGAGTAAACACTTTGGTTGTTATGGTTATGGCTCAGATGAACTTATAAGAATTCCTGCTCAAAATATATCTTGCGTCAAGCGCATTGAAACAATTAAAAAAGAAGAAATCTGTTATTATAATTCGAGGCTTTAGAAATGAAATCGAGATTTGCATCTGTGAATTGTTGCTTTAGTCTTTTGTGCTACGAGCATTACTTTGAATAATGACTAAAATGTTGATTTGCACTCAACAGGAACCTGGCTTTGAGCATTTTTGCATACGGACATGTGCGTCGCACCATCATTTAACTACATTGTGCGTTTACATATCTTCTGTCTGCTTAAATTAAGTGGCAACCTTTTAAAAGGGCAGGTTGAGGTGCGCTGCAAGACCGGCAAAAAGGCCGCCATTCACTTTCACAACAAAGAGCTCCTGGATACCAGAGCAGTTTGCAGAAAATAATCCATAGTGCTCTGGCTGCTCTCAAATCAATTTGCCATTGTACAGTGCTTTCTCCCACATTACACTCATCTGTATGTCCTCCCCCATTGTTTGCTATGTTTGGTTACTGGTTTGGCCTGTAGTTCTCGTATGTTGATCTCATTATATTACATTGTGTCATTGTGAAGCCTAATGACATAAGAGGAAGTACGGTTTAGCGGGTTGTTTCTTACTGTGTTTAAATGATAAGCATTGTGGAGAGCGGCTGCTTATCGTGCGCTCGGCTCTGCGTGGCCCTGCCTGCGCTGTGTTGGAGCTGTAGTCAAAGCAGCACAGCTTGAGGCATACAGTGGATGTCACTGGCAGTGTAGTCAAGCCTTGTGTTAACAGGTGCCATTGGTTCACGGTTGGGTAAATTTTTAGCTCCCCTCCCTGCACCAAACTCTTTCTTTCTTTCTTTTGGTGCGAAGGAAGTTTAGTGCACACATTCGTGATTCGATTAATAAGCTCAAGCAAACCCACTCTGTCACCCTCCTCTTCCTCCCACTCGTGCTTCTCCTCCTCATCTCCTCTTCCTCTCCTCCACCCTGTTCAGCAGCTGGTTAGGCTGACCTAGCAGTATAAATGTTTTTTCTCGCACCAGCCGTTTTATGACCACATTTACAACATGGATAACTGCTTCCTTATCTGCCCACAGTTGTCCTGGGGTAGTAGGTTTTTGACTTTTACAACAAAAGTGTTAACATTTGAACTTCGAATACTCAAAGTGTCGTAGCTTAGGTAGGCGCTAAGAAAGGTAATAAATTCAGATTGTTGTTTTTCATCAGTTGCTTTGAAATATGTGGAGCCATATGCACTCCTTTGTATCTGTGCTCCTGCACGCACTCACGTGTGGACACATGTGTGTGTTCATGTTTATGTATCTACGCATGTGCATTTTAACAAGCGCTGAGTGAACATGTTATCTCGCAGCTAACACAACATGTTGTATCTTTGGCTGTTTGCTTCCAGGAAGGGGAGAGTTGAGGGAGTGTCACATTTACAGCTGGCATGTTGTTGATTTTCAGTTTAAAAAGTGCTGTGTTTATCTGTGAAACAGTATTCATATTTGCCTTTCGGTCTGCCCATATGCTAGATTGTACTCTTTTGTGTGTCTGTAAGAGAGTGAAAAGACGTGATGAGGCGCTTCCAACTGGTCAAATATTGTAGCCAGAAAGAGTGCAAAGCCTGATGGAGCAGCAGCCTGCATGACAGCAACTCCCCACAAGCTTTTCTGATGCATTATTCTATAAATAAGCAGAGATGAGAGAGCTAAAAAAGCAGACAGGATGGTCAATAGTGGCCTCGAGAGAGAGAGAGAGAGAGAGAGAGAGAGAGGGGGGGGGGGAAAAACAGAAAGGGAGAGAGACCATGCAGAGTCAAGCTCCAGCTCTCCCACAGAGGACAGAACTCAGGCAGGAGGCAGGAACACAGGCTAAAAACCTCTGCATGGACACGATTTTCCTCTTCAGTGGCGTGTTCACTGTTGCATTTGGCCACAAAGTCACTGGAGCTACAGCAGGTTTTTCAATTTGTTGGACAGGTCCATTTTTGTAAATAGTATAGACACAGTATAGAGTCTTTGACAAGAGCAGCTCTTCTGGGCACCAGAATAACACTGAATGTTTTATTTTGTCTTCTATCTAAAAAATGGTATGAGGAGGAGCACAATCATGCAAACACGCAGCTAAGAATGAGATAATGCTTTGTCTAGACGGGCAGAAGTCACTTCATTAGACAGCGACTTGGCCTACCACCCAACACCCTCCAGTCCGCAGACAAAGAGATGTCCAGTAAAGCAACAGGGTCACCAGAGTGTCTCTTTTGGTGTCAGTAGCCATTAGGCCTCAGGAAGTAGTCCAAATATAACCAGGCCAGGAGACATCAACCAGACAGACCTGACTCCTGTTTCTGTCTCCCAGGTGATTGTTGGTGTCCTGGTACTGTGTCTCGCTCTGCTCGGTCCTTTGGGTACAGAGAGAGCAGGGAACAGGAACTCTAGTGAATGATAAATATTTAAATTTCTTAGAATTATTTTTCATTCGTTTTTCCTGCAAACTGCAAAAAGATTACATTTACATTACATTAAGCCATTTTAAATGAGGATTTCTATAAAAGCATAGATATTTGAGAATAACCATGGGTGAGCTGAGCAGTAATCGAGTTTTATAAGACTGTTCGTAATTACAAAAGACTATTTGGTTGGTTTGTTGGTGTTTAACTCTGCCAAGTTGTCAAAAGAGTATAAATGACAGGTTTAATAAAAGGCAGCAAACAGAAGCAGGTCACAGGCTAGAATGTGAGGGCCACTCATGGCCCCAGCTCTCCACGCTCTATTCTTCTCCCCTCCCTTTCAGTCCATCTCTCACCCTCACATGGCATGCAGAACGACCCTGATACTCCCAAAAAGAAGATTAACAAACCCCTGACAGAGAAGTAATCTCTCTGAAAACATTGACTATTACCATTTCAACATGCTGCCTCTAAACAAGGGAAAATGCCTCTGTGGTATGCTTAATTGCAGTGTGCGGGACACACAGAGTTCCTTTAGGTATGTTAAATGGACAGCCTTGGCTACTGAAGGCATTCCAGCATTGTAAATGTACAACAATGGACCTTTGCTGTTCTTTGCTTGGCACAGAGTTCACAAATTTAGCTAAAGTTCAAGAGGACCATTTGAAGGGAAAGTCTTTTGACAGAGGCTGTTCAGATTCTGAATCATAAATACTTTTAAACTTCATTCAAGGTGAAGACTGATTCATGAGGACTGGTGCTGCCTTGGAAATGAAGTATAATTGGTCACATTGTTTCCTGCGTATGTTGTCATGAGATAACATTCCAGCCATTTGACCTTTTATGTTTAGTTCATTTAATTACTTATCTGTTTTCTGCACAAGGCTCTTAAACTGTTGTTACTTTTAGCTTTAGCTGTGCCGAATATCTCGACAGACAAAGCTGAATTTCAAGAGTTTCCTGTACATTTCTAAAGATTTTTGTTGGCTATTTTTCAGAGCCCTTCCCCAATTTAGACAAACAGGCTTGGCCTTCAGTTCATTGCACTGTGTCGACAATGTTAACTGAACTCTTTGACCACAGGGTTCAAACTGACAGGGAGTCAATGAGTGACTAAGATCACGGTTCAGGAAGAATTCGTGTGATACGAATGCAAGAGCAGCAAGCCCAATCTGGCCTTGTAAAACCTTGAACTATCCATAATCACGCTGGCAGATATGTAATGTTGGAATTTTCCATACGAGAAACAGGCTGGCTGTGTGCCCGTCCATCCATCTCTGTGCTCATCAGTCTGTGCCTGTGATTATCCTCTCAGGCTCTCAGTCACACACTGTTGACACTGCTCTGTGACGCAATGCATCATTCAAATTATTTTTAGCGTAAAGTCCAGACACAGGAATTGGTAATCCAAGGAGTGACATCTGGCCTTCAGGGCTTATGTGATTAGCAGAGAGCCTTGCCCCTAATAGCCAAGCGGACGTTCTTCATTACCTGCGAGTCTGGACCTGAACTTACCAGGTGTGACCACTTAAACTACAAAAGAACTCTACACATTAATGATTTTTCAGACAACATATGTGCTGATAACATGGCTAAGCCTCTAAATAACTGCTACACGGAGGTGCTATCTGCTACTGTGCAACACTTGCCAAGCTTACAGCGAGCACTGTAATGTGCACTCTGCCTTCAATCCTGCCGCATTAGGGCTAAGACCAGATGAACAAAGAGATAAATAGTACGTCCAAGCAAGGCCAGAGGAGAACCTAAAAAAACCCAAAAAAACCCACAAAAGCAGGAGGAAGAGAGGTCATGAGAGTTAAAATAAACAAATGAAGCAAAGTATAGTGGAGGGCTGCCAGCATCCTACTGAATTAATCATCATCATCACTGAAAGGAGCTAATAATGACAAAGTGACCAGTCATGTCCTCTCCTCAATGCTTTCTGTCCACACAACATAGTCCACAATTATAGAAGTCATCCCGTTTCGGGGGGAGTGTGGTCCTTTAATTATCTTTGAACACAGCAAAACTTTCCAGCTTCCAAGATGTCTATTAAACACACAAAGCAGCAATTTTTCCAGCAGTAAACAACGTTTAAGGGTTGCTAGTGTTGTGTGCATGTTGTGACGGTAATAATCTTGGAATCGTGCATCAGTTGATCAGCAGTGGCCTAATTGTGCATGTGCGCACGCGCGCGTGTGTGTGTGTGTGGGCGTTGGCAAGGCCAGGTGGAAGCTCTTAGTTTGTTAGCAGTAAACTAATTTTGGGTTTACTGGAAACTATTTAAACATATCATTAGTACAAGTCTCATATAATCTCGTGCTGTAATAATCATTTTGATGCTACAAACAAGCCTGTTTGCAAAAAGAGATAAAGAAAGGAACTATTTTTGGGCAGTTGTTTGCTTGGAGAAGCTTTTGCTTATTCTGAGGCAGCTTGTTCCCAGGAGTTCAGAGCACAGCCTCGCTGCAGTTTTGCTTTTGTTTTGTTGTCTTCAGGATCTGTGGTTGAGAGGGAGTTGAGTCCCTCTCGCTCCTGTTTTCATAGTTACTTGAGCAAAATTTCTTCCACTACCTTCCCTAAAGTGAGTAATTGTGTACCAGTAAGTGGCAGGGCTGGGCTGAGTGGTGGGGAAGGAAATTGCAATCATTCACTTACACTTATTGTGCTCCTACTTTTATATATGATTTCATACGGCTCCTCTGTCTCTGTGGAGTGTCCGATGAAAAGGGTATTCTTTTACTATTCACTGAGCCTATTTACTTTTCCGCAGATGGGAACAGTGGGGAAATGGCGTTTCCTTTGCATGAACCAGTGGTTTGCATAAGCACTGCTCAATCTAAATCTTCTTATCTTTTGGCTAAACCTTTTGGCATTTTTATGTTATATAACAAATATATTTA
The DNA here is from genome assembly GCF_018398535.1 of Haplochromis burtoni. Classification (NCBI taxonomy): domain Eukaryota; kingdom Metazoa; phylum Chordata; class Actinopteri; order Cichliformes; family Cichlidae; genus Haplochromis; species Haplochromis burtoni. The sequence continues at coordinate 944,618 of NW_024582488.1, read as the reverse complement.
AAAGAAACCCTCCATTACTGCGCATTGCATTCAAAAACAATTTGGCTTCAGATTTAATGATCTAGGCTCGGATGTTTTACTACCAAGTGTTAGATAACAGCGCTTCTGAGAAACAACTTGATGCCGAAGCGACAAATGCTTGATGACATTTTAATGGTTAATAAGTCTTTTCATCAGTGGGTTTAAATCTGTGGATCCATTTATTATAATGGATGATTATTTTATAAGCGTTCATTTACCGTGATGTTGAAAAGTGCAGTGGGTTTGCATGACGATGTATCAGCATATATGTATGCTTGGTGTTTTAATGACCTGCTCTGACCCAAGCTATCTTTATTTAAAGCTTCTTGCTACCACTCGTGTTGCAGGCACTCTCATATTCCTAACCTCTCACTTTCATCCCCCTCCTGTCTTTCTTGCTCCTCCCCCTCCGTTCCTCTCTTGTCACAGGTATGGCCTCGCAAGTGCAAGTGTTCTCCCCTCACACTCTCCAGTCAAGTGCCTTCTTTAGCGTGAAGAAACTGAAGGTGGAGCAAAGTTGTAACTGGGATATGACAGGGTACGGCACACACAGCAAAGCCTACAGCCACAACAGCAGCAAGAACGTGTCGGCCACCAGCGGCCCCCTAGGCATCAACAGCTCCCTGCAGGTCGCCAGCTCCACCCTGCCCTACGAGCAGGCTCTCGTCTTCCCAGCCACCGCGGGCCACATTGTGGTCGCCTCAGCCAGCAGCACTTCGGGGGCCGTGGGGTCTCTGCTGGGTGGCGGGGGTGGAGGCAGCAGCAGCAACAGTAGCGGTAGTGGAAGTGGCGGAGGTGGCAGTGGTGTGGGTGGTGGGGTTGGTGTTCACAACCTGACGCGCCGCAGCACAGTCAGTCTCCTAGACACCTATCAGCGATGTGGGCTTAAACGCAAGAGCGAAGAGCTTGACAACAACAGCAGCGTGCAGATCATTGAGGAGCACGGCCCACCGATGATCCAGAACGGAGCAGCCAGCGGAGCCACGGTGGCTACGGTGGCCACAGCCACCTCCACAGCAACATCCAAGAACAGCGGCTCCAACAACGAGGGCGACTACCAGCTGGTGCAGCATGAGGTGCTCTGCTCCATGACCAACACCTACGAAGTCTTGGAGTTCTTGGGACGAGGAACCTTCGGGCAGGTGGTCAAATGCTGGAAGAGGGGCACAAACGAGATAGTGGCAATCAAGATCTTAAAAAACCACCCATCGTATGCACGGCAGGGTCAGATCGAGGTCAGCATCCTGGCACGTCTCAGCACGGAGAGCGCAGATGACTACAACTTTGTGAGGGCCTACGAGTGCTTCCAGCACAAGAACCACACGTGCCTGGTATTTGAGATGTTGGAGCAGAACCTGTACGACTTCCTCAAGCAGAACAAGTTCAGCCCTCTGCCTCTCAAATACATCAGACCGGTGCTGCAGCAAGTGGCCACAGCGCTAATGAAACTGAAGAGCCTAGGACTGATACATGCTGATTTGAAGCCAGAGAACATCATGCTGGTGGACCCATCTCGACAGCCCTACAGGGTCAAAGTCATCGACTTTGGCTCAGCCAGCCATGTGTCCAAAGCGGTCTGCTCCACTTATCTACAGTCCAGATACTACAGGTAAGAGATCGGGCTAGTTAGCTATTATATGTATGACTGCAGATACAACGTGCTTCTTTCTGTTTGTTCAAGATTGTTCTTTATTGGGCCAAACATCCAAATCTGTTGTTACCCTCTGAGTTTCCCCCTGAAGATTTGTCTTTGTACCATTATTTCTCTTGTACTTATTTACCCCCCTAGTTAAATTTCTCCGACAGAAGACAGGGTAATAAAACTCAAAGGCTTCCTGAGAAGAAAAAACAAAAATCAAAAAAGAGTGGGGGCAGGACAAAACAACACCAACCATGCTTTAGTGATACTTTGATGAATAGAGAAGACCTGCTGAGACTCTAGTAAAGACATAAGAAACCACAGAGCATATCTAAAGCCATTTCACTGTTTGGTGCCATTGAGAATTTCGTGGTTTTCCTTTTTTTGTTTTGTTTGTTTGTTTGTTTGTTTTTCACAGAGAGAATTTGAAAGACGGACCACAATCATGTGAGGTAGCAATCTATCCCCAAGTTTCAATTCACCCTTCTACTGCCCAGACCCTTACCCCCCCATCACCGTAGCTGGCTTCCATTTCCCCCAGGATAGAGACGAGGGTCAGCTGGAGTTCTCCTGTAATATGTGCTTGTAATCCACACCAGTGGGCCCTGCATTAGAACCAGATGACTCTCTCTGGGCAGCATTTCTTTCTTCTCTCAGTACTTTTGAAAAAATCATTTTTACCCATAGTAAATAGTGTGATTGGGTTTTAGCAGAGCCTGAAGTGTGCGTGGAGTCAAACAGTCTTCTTGTCTGTACATAGAGGAGCTTTGTTGGGGCTCAGGAAGACGAACAGGTGTGTGTGTCAGCTACGGTACCATGCAGACCCACACAGAGATCTCACACACAGGTGGTAGCTTTACAACTGTGCATAGTGCAGATTCTGTTGGGAGAAGTTTGTGGTCTCCACTGAGTGGATTCTGTTGATAGAAGAGCTTGCTTTTGTTATCTTTACAGTTTATCGCTGGGTTTTTAAATGTGTTACAGAGAAGATCATTGTTTCCTGTTGAAAGATGGCAAAGGTTACAACAGAGCAAATGAACAGACATGGGATTCAGACTTTGTGTATCTACAGCATTAAATCATTTTGGCACATTTGACAAGTCTATTATTTTAAATGACCGATAGTTTTTGTTGTTATTCTTTCTGCTTAACTGACTTTTAAAGCAGCATATATTACATTAAGATCCCTACGTGGGAATTGTGTTGCTCATGTCAGCAAGGCAGTGCTGCTATATCGGTTTAAGTAGCTCATCCTGAAGTAAACACCGCTGTTAGCCTGTTGTTGCTCCTTGCTGTAGGTCAACAAGGAGGTTATAAAATGCTCCTGTTTGTTTTCTTGGGTGTAAAGAGTGCAGGTGAGTGAAGAGATCATCCCTTCGTGCACTCTTAGCAGCAGAAAAGGGGAAAGAAAGTCTCATGTTGATCAGAGAATCCGTCAAACGCCTTGAGCGGGTACTTGGTGACCCTGGTGTAAAGCTCTGGGAGGGAATAAGGTGTCACAGGGATCTCTGTACTTCGTAATGACTGTTTTAATAATACGTGTGCTTTACCAGAACTGATTGTGTGAAATCAGGCAAGCCTTTCCGTCTAATTCAAAAAATGAGCTCATGGGAAATGAACACTAGGGGTGTTTTAACATTGTATGCATTTTGGACCACAAACAAACTTTGGCTGCGGGTAGAGTTCAGAGTGAGTTCAAAAGCTCAGTAGCGAACATCAAACCATCTTTGATGAGGAGATAGCAAGGCCGTTTCTGTTGCCTGCACCTTTAGAGGGTGGAGATTACACACAGGTGTGCTTGCACGGCTCCAGAAAGCTGGCTCAGTATCACACAATAGTAACCGCATCCCTGTGTTGTATTCTTTGATTTCAATAAAACGTGTATTTGTTTTTCTTATTTGTCTCATTTTCATTCTTCGTATATGAATAAGACTGTAAAACATTCTTAAGCCCCGTTCGGACATTACAGACTTTCAAACTCGCTGATATCTGCTTCCGTCCGCTAATTTCATAAACCTCACATGCAGCTGTTTGCATTTTGGACGTCACCGATATTGTTTGCTGTTGACGTTACATGTGCTTTAACAGCCTTGCAATGACTTATGGATTTTCCACAAGGTTGAGTTATGCAAATAAAATACCAGTATTCAAAGTAAACAAGAACAGCTCTCAGGGTTCCTAGAGTTTCAACTGCATTTGCTTCAGTGCTTAGCAAATACAGGGTCATGTCACCAAGCTCATCTATCCTTGTCAAAGAGGCCCATCTGCAGGACTCCTATACTTTTACGATTATGTATATTATGAAACAGCACAGTCTTTCTGTCCTTTTCTTAATGATTCTGTGGTCTTTGCGTCTTGATTACATCACTGCGTGACCTAATGCTGGTTATCCTAATTTCTTCTTCTTCTTCCTCCTCTCCCCTGTTTCCTGTAGCTAATGATGTAACAGGTAAGCTGGCTAGTCAAGCTTACCCTGTGTCAGATAAAGGGATTATTGTGTTGTCCCAGCTGGGCATTTTTGCCCTGTTTATCTCTTCGGGTTAAGGCCATGAGATGGGTGGAATGCAGCAAGACATTATTAAAGTTTATGTAAAGTTTCCTGAGGCAGTTCAGCTGCTAGCAGCAGACCTCGTGATGACTGCTGGTAGAGAAAGGGAGGTGCGCACAGGGGCAGGGATTGGTGGAGACACAAGTTCTTATCCTGCTTGATCTCCATAGAAATCTGTACTGTCTTTGAGTCTTTATGTATTGTACAGGTGAAATCTGGTTACTCGCAGACTCACATCCAATGACTTTGCCATTGTTTAGGAATGCAGATAAACTCAAGTGTGACTATGTAACAGAACTCGGAAAACTAAAAATATTTTCTTTCACCAACAGATTCTGCAAGAACTGAAGCTGCTATTTGGCTTCCTATTTGTAATATTTTAAGATCAAATAATGCAAATAATAGCCGTGTTTTACATTTCTAGATTTTCTTTATGCATACGTTTTGGTATATGACTTAAAACCTGCTAAAAAAATCACTTATTCCACCAGTTTTACAGTAAAAATAAATAGAATTTTGAATGCTGTACGTTCTACGCTGTTAGTTCAGATAGTGCTCCAAACATTTGGTAGAAAGTAGTTCCAAAGACCACTTTTCATAGTCTAATGCTCCTCAAACAGAATTGTGCACGTGGTTGGAAGGTGCAAACCCACAGAGATCATTTGAAAACCTGAGTAAGTAAAACCCAAAGCATCTGTTTTCATACATGTACCACAACACTTAACAAATTGATATGTGTCTGAGACTTGGTTACATTTCATGTGACTTCTCTCCGTAGATTGTTTAGACATACTGAACACTTAGAGGAGCATGCAGTGAGCGGTTAGGTGGGTGGAGGCGAGAAATCTTCCTTTTCATTTCTTTCCTTTTCATCCTTATGCTCATTTTTGCATTTAACAAAATAGTGTAACACTTGAATGCATACACACACACACACAAAGGCTCTCTCTCTACACAGTGGATGTGTTACACCGATTTGTTAAAGTGCCACAAGACAGGGGTGCAGAGACGGAGACCGAGTCATTTCCTCTAGTAATTAAAAATCTTAATATTAACAACCCAGAAGCCCGAAGCTGCATTGCACACGCTGCACGCATGTCAGAACCTCCCAGCTTGCACCTGTTATTTAAATTGAACACATTATAGAAGTCATGCTTACACATGACAAATGAACACCATAGACTAAGAATCAGAGACTTAATATACAGTGCAGAGGTTCAGAGGCCTGAGGAGTTAGCTTATTAGACACTGTGAGTGAAAGGAAAATGAGTTAAGAGTGTCTGAGAAAGAGGAATGGGCTTGTTGATGCGACCAGTGATCTGAAGTGGCCAGGGTCTGTGTACTCTCAGTGTTATCAGTTTGAGGCTACAGGCTTCTGGCAGAAGAGATCTTAATGCTTCCCAAATGGAAACTTGACTATTAATATTATGTAACTCTCTGTGTTTTCTGTATTCATGTTGGCAGTAAAGCTAGGTACGGCTAATTCGTAGTATCCACGACTCCACCGTGTTTACGTCTTGATGTTAATAACTCATTAAATATAGATCCGTCTCCATCACGGGTGGTGCAGTCTCTGCTGAGTTTAAGATGAGTCTCTGCTCCACCTGTCTGTCTATCTCTCTATCTTTTTTTAGCGTCACACAATCAGACAGACAGGACAGGCGTTCCAGCACATTTACCCTGCCTCCGTGTGAAACATCAAGGGGTGTTTTAATGAATGAGGTTGCTATTAGTTACTGTTCTATGAAGCGTGTGTTAAAGTGTACGTGTGTATGTGCCAGGGAGAGAAAACTAGGTAAATGGCAGGATCGGGTTGCTACGGAGGAAAAGACACATTGGAAAAAGGGGGAAAGACACATTAGCTTAGTAGTGGCGTTGCTGTTTGTAGCGCTGGTGTTGCTTATGGGAAGATTGTAAGAAAGTAAAAGTAAGGTAGAAGAGGGTTGAGGGACGGAGGAAGGTGGAGGGCCAGGTTGCAGAGGGCTGTTGTTTTGCATTCCTTGCCAATGCCTGGAACAGTGCACGCTTACCCCAAGCAGTGGCAGATTATTACTAATGCAAATGACTTTCATTAGCTTCAGCCTGACTGAGTGGCTGTTGAACACCGGTACTTCTTTTTGCTGACTTTCGAGTTGATGTATTTTTAGCTTCATGTGTGGAGCTTGTGACCAGTAAGGGCCAAGGCCAACCTTTTGTTGTTGACTGTGAATGCTGAAGTCATTAGTTATTATCAGGACTACTGGCCTGTGTATTCACCATGGTGCTTTTTATGACAGTCATAACACCTTAGTATGCATGACAGAATCCTAATAATCTGCTTCTCATTTATAATTTGCCTCTGGGCAGCTCTTCCATGTGTCTCCACAGAGCAGTCAGGAAGCAGGAGACATGTAGCAGCTAAGCTAATTAACTACCAGTAGTCAAGCATATGGATTGGAACATATACAGCAGTCTGAAACTGACAGTCAGCCTTGCAAATAATACATGGGAAATATTTAACTGTTGAAGAGGCATTTGATGATGGATACACCTGTGTGTGTGTGTGTGTGTGTGTGTGTGTGTGTGTGTGTGTGTGTGTGTGTGTGTGTGTGTGTGTGTGTGTGTGAACACACCTAGTGTGGGACCGAGTGTTTCTATGATAAGACGGTGCTCTCTAAGTTTCTCCACATCGTTTTATCCTGGCTTCTTGTCTTTGTTCTCCCTCACAGTTCAATTTCCATACATTTCCCAGGATATTAAGCTGACGGAAATTAAGCTGCCTTGATAAAACACAGCAAGCCGCCCACTCAGACTCACTAAGGCTGCAATCTTGCTGCTCTATATTGATTGGCTTATTTGAAACACAGGATTTTTCCTCAACAAAGCTTTTGGGCTGTTTAGCAAATGATGGCACCGCACAAGTGGCAACTTATTCAACCTTACACGTGTGCGTAGCGCTGCTGTTAAAATTATGAAGTGGGGGCCCATTAAAATCGCCGGGCTTGTATGATTTTGTCTGCCGAACAATAGATTTTTCTTCTCATTTGAGCCTGAAAATCATTAACAGGACAGGTGAAATTTCTCACAGCAGCAGTCCTATAGTAGTTTTCCTCTTTGCCACAGATTTGTCTGCCTTTTTTTTAATTTCCCCGATTCAAGCACCAGCGGGTTGGCAGGGTGATAGCTGCCATCAGCGTCTGACTGGCACAGGTGCCCCCGGGTCTAAATAAATCATGAGGCCTCCTGCTGATCCCCTCCCTCCGCCATTCCTGTATGCCCACTATCCCTCCACAGGGAACTCCAGTAAGGGAGCAGCCCCCACCACCGCATGGTGTCTTGGCTCCTTCCCACTCTCCTTCCCTTTCTCTTCTCTGCCACCCCCCCTTGCCTTCCTCTCCTTCACCCCCACCCCCCTCGCCTCTTCCATCCACTTGCATGAATATTTAAAAGCTAACACCACGATGGAAAATATGCAGCAAGGGCAGTGAGACTTGTCAAAGAGAGAAAAAAAGCGAAATGTTCATTTTGGGACCTTGAATTTCCTAATTTAAGGCAGGCCACGTGATGAAATTCAAAGTGGTCTAATTACAGAGTGTTGTGAAGAGAGTCGAAAAGGGAGAATTTCAACAACACACACTGTGAGAGTGATACAAGCAATAGCTGTCCAGCTGGGGAGAAGACTGGGAGTACTGGGGGGGTGGTCAGTGGGGACCAGCAGTTGGCTGTGTGTGTGTGGACTGATTGCCCCATGACAGAGAATGCCTGGTGTGCAGAGGCCCATGCAGGCTCCCATAAAGTTTTCTACAGAACAAAACAGACACATTTGTTTTCTCAATTGCAGGAATTCGCTAATGTGCATATATGAGGGTAAATAGTTTGGCTAATTTTCTGGCAGGCAAATGGGCAGAGTTCTACATTACTCGTCGAGCCAGCTGGGGCCCCTGTATGGAGGGAAAATGAGGCTTTGATTAGCCCCACCCCACCATCTCCATATCAGTTTGTATTTAGTATCGTCCCTGGACAAACACAGTAATTTGATTTTCTCGAAACTACCGTTTTAACAAATTTATCTGCTTGCTTTTACGTCCCGCGTCTCCCTCCTGTTTTTACTGGTTTGAAAGAACATGTTCGACCACAGCTCATCTTCATGGTGACAGTTGTCGCTCTATAAAAACGTTGCTCTATTTCATTGCAGATGGCAGAATTAAACGAGGCTCTGTTCTTACCACACAGGCTATTTTCAGCACCGCTCATAAAGTCATAAAGCAACATGCTATGTGACTTTTAGAGTCTGATTATTAACACTGCGCTTTTATCGCTTTTATAACACTCTGAATAACAAGCATTTAGGTTTGATGGGTGACGTGGAAAAGTTTCCCTGCTTTAGTTCTGAATGCATTTAACACAGTGATTGTTAACAGGAATTTTCTATCGTTTATCGGACGTTCAATGCTCGACTCTCAGGAAAACGAAGATTTGATGTAGCCATCTGTTAGCAAACTTTTGGCATAACTGACGTCAGCACTTTAATTCTTTTTTTGACCTTGTGTCACGTGTGGATGTCCCCAGGGGTTCCTGAAGGTGAGCCAGAGGAGCTTTTCATAAAAATTGCTTTTTTGGAAAATAAAAGCTGCTCTAGATTCTTTTGAAGCTCTATTCTTGTCATAAAATGGGTCTCAAGAAAATCCTATTTCACCCGAGCTTGATAAATAATTTAAAATGACTAATAGCGCCTTGTGACGGGGAATGTATCGCTGTGGTGTATCAGATTGCGGTGGTTTTGGCCTGAGGCGTAATTTGTTTGGAAAAATAATTACTCCTGTATTGGATCCTGGTTAAATATTAAAAGGGTTAGCATTAGGAATGGGGCGGCATCCAAGAGTGTTTTGGTCGACTTCTGAGCAAACCCATTGCTTTCGAGACGTCTTGCAGACAGGCTGAAGTGGTGTGAATTTTATTGGTTAATTCAGAGTACTACATTGCTAAATTTCATAAAGAAGGGCATTGCAAACTAATGAACTTTCTCTGTGTGCTTAGCCACTAAGCTTTGAAGACTAATCCCAGCGTTTTATGAGCGAAGAGCGTCAGATTGTCTGTTGGGTTCAGCTGGTTATTAGGCGCACAAGCTGGGAGGCACCAAAAGAGCATTAAGATGCTATATATCAGCTCACGGAGGAAGCAAAGGAAGTGTTCCAGTGAGGGTACAGATAAAAAAGGAAACACTATATAAAAAAAAAACTGGAAAAAAGGGAAGAAAAAAGACCCAAAAGATCAAGAGAGGAAATTAATCAGTATAAATGTGAACAGTAGCTGCTCAAGCGTACAAGGCAATTTGGCCTGCGCGTTGTGTATGTGAGTGGCTGATTAAACAGAGGATATGTTGTGTGCTGCTATACAGAACATGCTCCATGTTTCTCAAAGCACATAATGGATGTGCAGGATCAACTGATTTACAAAATACTATGAAGCTTTTTGCACGCACAGACACCTACACAGTAAACACGTGCAACGTGACACCAGGTGTGTTCCCAGTGGCGTTCGCTGAGCTGAGACAACACAACATCTCAGTGTGTATTATCAGCGTGAACTGGACGTAACTCACGTCACCCCTTTAAACACAGCAGGGACACCAGGGAGGCAGCAACACCACCACACAGTCTTTCATTACAGCCAGAATCTATATATCATCAAACAGATGGCTTCTCTATAAACAAAGACTGTTGTCCTTGTAACCAGCGTGAGGGAGTTAGAGGCCTTTTCTCCCCTCTGTGATGTTTCTTGGCCTTTTCATATTCACCCTCTTCTCTATCTGCCATCGCTGCCAATCAGCCTTTTGAATACTGTGTAGGTTTTACTTGTGCAGCCAGAGCAGCTCTGACCCATCAAGACGTGGATAGCACCTCTGTGTGTGTGTGCGTTGTCTGCAGCAATTTTTTAGTGATTGGCATGTGTCAAACAGGCATCCACGTCCCACGTTTTTCCAACAAATAATTGCACTTTAATGAGATTATCAGGGTTTTACAGTTTTCAAAACCCTGAAAATCTCAGAAGTATCTCCAATGCATGGAGTAGAGTTTCTGTGTATGCTTCCTACACAGAAATCAAAGCTCATTGCACTAGGCAGAGTTGTATTACGCAGATTGGTTGAGATGGAGCCCTCGATCCTGCGCGAGCTGCTTTCAACTCACAAATAAGTGTTATAGTCTGATATGAGTGGCAAATGCCTTTAACCTAAATAATATGTCCTTGAAGCTTTTATGAAGGTATACAAATCAAGCCTACCCCCTTTTGTCCCGTGTTTTTGCTGAAATGAATGAAAAAAACATTTGCATGCATCATTTCTCGAGTTCTAAAAAGAGTCTCTCTGTTGCAGCAGTCGTCATGGCAACCAAGGCTCTTGTTCCAAAAATTGTCCATTTGCCTCTGAATGTCCGACACCTGAACTAGACCACGGATGTTTTGATCTTCCTCCTTGTCCCAACCGCCAGCTGTGTACTTTAGGGACAGGCAGGGCCCTTGAGCCACACTCTCATCTCGCTGCTATTGTTTGCCCAGGTGGGCCAGGACGCCCTATCTTTCTCTCCTTCTCCTGCCTTTTTCTATCACGTCCCCTCTCCATCGCTCCCTCACTTCTCTCTGTCTTTGTTCCACAGGGACCTGTGGTCCAACTGAAGCTCTCGGTTACACAAAGAAACCCAAATTGGCTTTCATCTGCAGCCTGTTACCAGCTGTGTACATTGTGCATTTGTGCTCTCTCTCTCTCTGTGCAGAAAAGTATAGATTTTACCCATGACATTGTTATTATTATTGGCTTTGAGTCATAGCTGCCCCTGCAGAAATGCTTGCCTCTCATATAACTCCTTGTGATGTCTTATTAAAGTTTTGGCATGTCTTTGTTAGCGCTTTGCGCCCCCAATTTGGGGTTTTGAAGGAAGTTTAAAATGCAAAAATAATTCTATTTATAATAATTCCTCCATTGTGAGCCGATATAGCTCCTCTCTGCAAATCTGACCCAGTCATATTTCTGCCTCACTTTTAGCGAGGCAGAAATCTCCCTGCAGACCATCTCGTTAATGGATCGACACGCAACAAAGGGAAAAGTGATTCAAACAATCACCCAGGATGTATTTTCACTATTTCTATTTTAGAATTACATCAGGCAGCTCTCTTTCACACACTGCTGTACACACATGCACACACAGAGTGCACTTCACTAGAGTCGGTACTGACAATACTCATCGCTTTAAGTGTAACAAGACTTTTGCAGGAAAAACCATATAATTGCTCTCTCAGTCGCTGTCGTTGGTATGTCCGAGTGAACGGCCATAGCAGTGATTGAATGCAGAGTAAACAGCGAGCTGTGTTCGAATTGCAGACAGAGGAAACCAGCAATGTCACGTGTCCCTTGTCAGAAAAGGGCCAAGCTCTTGGCATAACACATGTTGGTGCTCGAGGAGCACAAAATGCTCCAAAGTCCCAAACCAGTCCTGTTATTCACAGTGTCACCATGGTGACAATGAGGTTTTGAGTCAGAAACAAAAATGTGTTTTTTAGGAGCGCTCATTCCAAAAGTGTGTGTAAAGGAGAAGGAAGGATGGTCCGCTTAGTTTAACCAGCGTTTCTGCCCAGGTCACAGCTGAGAAAACAGAACTTTCACGAGGGATGCGTACCCTTTCCTCCCTTTTCCCATCTTTACCTGTTTTTACAACTTTCTGTCTATCTTCAAACTGCTTTAACCTTCCCCTCTCCCCTCTGGTGTCCTTCTTCTGTCCATCTTGAGCCTCCTCTCTCCATTTCCTTTGTCCCGACCCTCCTCCCTTTTGCAGGTCTGCCTGGCATTTAGATCATGACATCCAGACAGAACGAATCTCAAGAAGGAGAATCTCAGAATCTCAAACCCTTGCAGATGTCGACAAGAGCCGGAAGCTTTAGTTTATGCGCCAGTGCAATATTTATACACGAAGTCTTTGCGTGAACGTGTTTAAAAACACTGAAAAAGCCTGTGAGATGCTTTGAATTTCAAGAATTAAAAAGTGAATATCTGAATGTATAGCATGGTGTGTAGCACACAGAAGTGAGTCTCTTCTATCTTTTTGGCTCAGTAAACAGGTGGTTTAGGGAAAAGGAGGTCAGATACTTTATTTACGCCGTCTTTTGTTCGTGTGTATATGCTAACAGGTGCAAGCTCCTCTGAAATATCTGTACCCACAAGCTTCACAGGCGCCCGTGCTGCTGACGAAGTTCACTCTGCTGCTCTCGAATCAGTCAAAGGCAAGCGTTACCGCAGGAGGAGAGAGTCTAACAGACTCCTTGAGCTCATGTGCACGTCTTTGTGCTCGGCTCTTCTCTTTGAATCGTCAGTGCACACTGCAGCTCAAATCAATCATAACTACAGCACCTGTTCTAAAGAAATGCCAGCATCAGTTAAAAAGGCCGTCTGTTTGTTTGTCTGTCCTTCTGTCTGCCTGTTTTGTTTGCCTTTTCTTCCGGGAGCAGGGAGAAAAGGAAGAGAATGGATGACTAAGTGCAGTGAATCATAAATGATTTGCGGAGTTTATCAGTGCACGGGAGAGCCTCACAGAACGGCACCAGCTACCTGTCACATTTCTGTTCTTTCTCCTCGTTTTTTTCAAATGTAGAAAAGGTTCTGTTCTCTCTCTCTGCTTCACAATCTTTACAAAGTCTTGATTTATGAAAAGGAGCCATTTTGCGGGGCTAATTGCACAAAGCAGGCTGCCGGAGCACCTGACAACAAGTAATAACAGTCCTGGAATATATAAAACCGAAGAAGGACGGACTCTGAATCAAGGCAAATTTTTGGGTATGAATGTTGAGTAGATGGTAACGTGGATTCTGCTCTCAGCTTGTGAGTCTAGTTGGTTTATTTCACAGCACATGGGGTCTACAGGGTAGAACAATACACAATGAGTTATAGATTATTTCTGCCCAAAACATAGGAAGGGAACCGTGTTTGCTGGACAGCAGCATGCTCCAGCACCATTCCCGCCTCTTTGCCCATTGTGAAGCTGGATGTGAGGAGTGCTATTTGCATTACAAGGTTCCTGCGGAGCAGAATAAAACGCAGACAGAGCTGTGAGCAAAACGAACACTCTCAGGGTGGCCCTGTGCTAATTGCGACCGGGGTGCATTTACTGATTATAGTTAAGTGGTCCAAAATGGTCCCCTGCTTTCTGTTCCATTGACCCACTCCCTCTCCTGGTGGACGCTGTCAATAGCAGGCTTGTTGAGATGCCTTTCCACTGAGGGAAGAAAACAAGGTCCAATCGTGCCTGTCTCCTTGCTTCATCTCCCAAAGCAGATGGGGGAGGGGGAGGGGAGGTTGCTGGGTTCAGAGGGAGAAAGTGCTGATTTTCAATCAGAGTTTAGAACAAGGTGATCAAAGGAGGGGGAATCTCATGAAGCTACTGGACGAGTTTTTAAAAAAAGTGACAGGTTGGGAAAATGTATTTTAAGTTCACGTCCAAATACCAAATTGATTCTGCAGCAGCGGCTAAAACGATCTTATTTAAATGTGAGCAATTACTGAAAAATCAGTTTTTTTTAATTTTCTGTATCTTTTGTCTTTTTGTGACCATATGTGCAGCTCATTACTATTCACATCGCCTGCAATAGGATGCAAGTGTGGTCAAATGGAAATTAATGGAATGCAAAGTGGAATGTAAATGTTGCTGCAAAGGGAGGCAAGCTGAACATCGGTGAAAGATCCTGGATGGCTGCATGCACAGACGGGACTATGTCAGTGTTTTGCATTCCCCGTCTTCCCTGTTGCCTGCGTCGTAACAGGAGGCCCCGCAGTGGGAGAGCAGGCTTGGGGTGATATAACAGCCACTGGATCACACAGCCTTTGATCTCCCTCCTGGGTTTCTCTGTGTCCATGGGATAGTCTTTAGGCCTACTGATGAGGAGGTGGGAATCTAGTGCTGGCTCACTAACAGTTTTATCTGCACATCTTCAGCCTGAATGTCAGTTGGCTATGTCTGCGGAGTATTGGTGAACTTGTCTTCAGTTTTAATTATTCAAATGCATGAATATAGGATAGTGCAACAGTCCAAATTCATTCCCCATCTCTCGATTGCTCTCCTTTGTACCCCGGGCTGACCGTAACAAAAAGAAACTTTGAACCTAAAGCAGAAAAACATTTATCTCTTTCGGTCTTACAGCTGCTCTGGTGCTTTACATAACCCCAACACAGTGATGTAATTCTCTTCCTCTGAATGCTGGTGTCAGAAACAGAGCTTTGTCCCTCTTGCAGTTCAGTCTGCCCCTGTGCCATAATCTCTCTCATGCCTGGCTTGATCTGATCCATTTTATGCAATTAAGTGATGTCACCCTTTTGGATTGCTAGCAAGGACTATATCACTGCAGCCCTAATTTCCCTAAAAGTAACAAATCCTCGAGGACCTGCGGTTTATTAAGGCTGTTATTTACATAGCTTACAGTTATATGAGGGGAGATATTAAAAGTCAGAAAATAACAAGCTCCATTACATAAACACGGAGAAGTAAGCGGGGTAGAAAAAAAGTTACTTTTATTATTGGAGCTAGCAGAATTACAACATGCCAATTAGCGAGGTTTTTTTTTATGAGTTTGGCTTGCTGACATGAAGGGATTTGTTTGTGTGCATGTGTGTGCACGGCCTTGTGTAAAAAAAAAAGAGGTTAGCCTTGTGTGACTAATAACACACAACCTGTGCTTTTTGAGCCCAAATACTAACAAGACCACATAGCAACCAGAGGAATAAAACCCTATGTTAGCTGGGTGGGATTTCTTTTGTTTGTGTGTGTGCCTGTGTGCTGTTTGCACTTCTGTATGCACATCTGTGTGTACACGCACAAACAAACATTCAACTGTTCTGCACGATTACATTTCCAGGGCACGGTCAGTCGATTGTATAGGTCCATGCATCCGTAATGTCTAAGGGAAGGGAACGCTTTCTGGCAAATGAATGCACCTGACCTACAAACAGACAGGGATCTGCTAAAAGCAGACAGACCAACGGGAGGACAGACAGACGGACTGTAAAGTTAGCCGATTGGTAAGAAACAGACAGTAAGACCTACAGACAGATAGAGGGCACAGTCTGGCTGCAGGGAGAGATGGGCCTTTTGAATGAACATTTAGGTTAGACAGACTGGGTGTCAGGCTTTGCCCTCAGACATATATCAAACATAGAACCAGCCATCCAGGACACATCACATAGCTCAAGGCCCCGATGTTGGTCCTCCTGACTGGGGCAGGCTCTCTGTCTTCCTCCCCTCACAGGGGGAGAGGTCTTTGGAAGTTTCCGTGGTTGCATAGCTCAGCTAGACCCATTCTGTGTTGTTTGTCGCCCATAACACACAACATACAATTATTTACAGACTTGAAGCACAGGCACTCCATTGGGTCTGTTCTCATTTCATAGCTGGCGTGACATTTTGGCAAACGTGTGACGGGAAATGAGCTTCGGTTTGTGTTTTCTGTGTCCCGTTCACCATTCGTGATGATAATGAGGGCGAAAAAGGCCAGAGGAGAGGGGTGGGGTCAGTATGCTAATAGTGGGTGTACATTTTGATGCTCCACTACCAGCATGGAGTGGTTTGGAGATATGGGCTATCATTCTCCTCCTCCTTTCCCCTCATTATCCCCTCGCGTCTTTCTCTATCTCTGTCCTCCCCCATCTCATGCTTACTGCTCTCATCCCTCTCTATGCCCTTCACCCCCCCCACACACACACACACATGCACTCATACTCCATCTCCCTCATGGTACTCCTCTTCTCCACCCCCCAAAATGCCCCTCTCCCGAATATGAGATACGTTTGCTTTCCTCCACCGAGGTGCAAGAGTGGGACGCGTGGCGTGCAAACTGCTGATGTGTTGGTTTCTGGGTAATTATAACATCCCTCAGTCTCCAAGAAAACTCTAAACTAATGTTTAATTTTCCTCTCCTGCTCAAAGGAAGCCCTCCTTTGTTATTGCCGTGGCAATTAGCTGAAGCCAAGGCCTAGGCATTTCCTGTGATTGTTGTGATTTGCATAGAGAGCGAATCAGCGAGTATGAAGACCCTATAGTACCTCTTTTTCTTCACCGCCGTATATACAGCCGCCCATTCCTCCCTTCCAATTGCTTTCCTTTGCTTCCCTCCTCTCTATCTGTCCCTCTTGCTGCGCTGCGTTTCCATCAGTGGCTCAGCACCTGACACGCCAACCCTGGTGTCTAATACCTCGGTACATCGTGACTGATTGGGAGGAATTGACTAACTGGAGGGCACAACACAGTGATTGTCTTTTTCTTCTCCAAAATGAAAGAGTCATCGGGTCACGTGTCTCTTTCCTTCTCGATCCCTAATGGTCAACCTCCAGCTTCAGCCAGCAGCTTCTAATTAACTGCCTGTTAGTAATGTAGCTGGTGGCATCCCTCTGAGGATGGCACTAATGGAAGTTGTTAATTGATGGTATAAACATACTGCCTGTACGGTAGATGAAGATGTTACATATATGAGCCGGCCAGCTACGTGCATACAGGACACATGCACACGTTTAAAATTTGGTGCAGCGGCATGGAGGCTTGTGTGTAGTTAATAGGTTCATCATCAAAAAGCAAACGGCTAGATGTCAGTGACTCTGCTGTATTTACATCCTTAGTGGTACCATTTACTAGCATTACTGCATCATGGCAGCTTTTGCATTGTTCTGATCTGGTCAGATAAGAAATAGATCCATCCTGACTGTTTGATTTCAGGGTGAATGCTGCTGCCGTGCTTTACGGGTCACTGCTCCGAATAATTCAGACTTGGTTTGTGTTTCTGAATTAGTAACGATGCCACATGGTTACCAAGTATTTTTATTTCTGTGGAGTTTAGTAGCTCAAAACTATCCTTAATGAACTACAATATTTTGGTTAATTTCAATAAAAGCCGCCACCCTCACCTCCACCCCTTTGCAGCTTTGCTGAGCTTTAGTTTCATTAGAGTACCTGAATGAATTTGCATTGCTTTATCAGCACCTGCCTCTGTGTCTATTCTTACTATAATAGTACCACTGTGTGATATGATATGCACATTTCCTACACCACTTCTCTCATAGGCTCTCATCAGATTATTAGAACTGGTATTTTCCCTTTTGTGGGTTTAATGCTGAGAGCTGTGGCTTCAGGGAGCCTATTTAGTCATGAGAGCGATAGAAAGAACAAATGAGAGAAAGAGGGGTAGGCAGAGAACTAATGGTGAGATTGAGGGTAAGCTGCCGGGTCTGTTAAACCTGAGGAGTGGCTAATCCATGAGATGGTACTCTGCGCTCCTCTGCTCTGGCCTGGTGTGGCATGGTCGACAAGCGGGCACATCCAGGAACCCAAAAGTCAAACATAAATCTCCTGATCTATATTTCAAAGCTGTGAGGAAGTAGTGAGGAATTCGGTAATGAGCTCCCATCTTCCTTTTGGTAGCAGAAGACTCTCTTTGTGGAACTAATTGAAAGTGGCATGTGGAGCAACGGGAGCTCTTTAGGGGCTGCGCTGTGTTTCAAGGGAAAGATAAGCCTGCATGCCGCTGTGGCTTTTGTGTCACAGGTCTGAAATAAACAGGTCTCTTAGAGGAAGAGTGATGCACTTTATGGCTATCAGTGTGTGTGTGTGTGTCGGGTGCGTTGTGTTTTTGTGCCATCGGGTTGTCTACAACAACCCGTGTCCATTGCTTAAATTCCACCCCCTACATTCTGCATCTTTGCTCTTTCTCCTCTTAATAAATCTCGTTTTCTGTGTCAGCTCATCAGAGATGGGGTGTGTCTGTGTGCGCGCGTGTGTGTGCACGCACATTTTCACAGACAACCAATTGTTATTTGGGCTCTCTGAGCACAGTGGAGGAGCAGCTCTGATGGGAGAGGGGCTTTCTTTATTACAGATATGGAAATGGCCCAAGACGTGTGCAGTTGCACTGATATACTGCCTGGCATTTGGTGAAATAATGAAACGCGCCGCGGCCCCTAGTATTTATGGACACATAAATAAATTCACATATGACTGCAGACATGCAAATACTAACATGCATATTAGTGCACATAGCGAGTTGTCCGCGTACATAAGCATTTTTTGTTTGTTTGTGTCTAATTGCAGCCTTCTTAGCAATTTCCTTTTGTGCTTGCACATCTGGAGCAGAGAGCTGTCCGCTCAGATGCTCTCACCAGGGTCCTGCTTTTTGTTTTTAAAATTTTCTGTGAGCCTTCACAACAATTTATTACATTATATGGTCACTTTCATATAATGACTATTGTTGTTGTTCACTGGCAAAAGCCTCACAGTCACAGATGTTATTAGATTATGTTTGTTTTTACCTCCGATGCACCTTTGAAAGAAACAGGAGCATCAAATGACATTCAGTAATAGCAAAACTTGAAAAGATCTCATTAGTGTGCCAGCAGCTTTTTATCATCTTTATCCAGTGTTGCCGCGGCCTCGGTCACTTCTGTCTGACCTTGTCATGTTTCCTGCGAGTTTGCTGATGGAACCAAAAGTAGGACAGTTTTATCCTGCAGCGCAGTTTTAAGTTCTGAGGCGGGGGTGAGAGCAGGATAGGGTCTGTTTTGGGGTGACCATGAGGAGAGAGGAAAGGGTGGAGATGGTGAAAGTCTGCCAGGGAGTTAGAAAACAGCCCAGTGCCCAGCTGTGAAGCTCCCCCAGGGGCTTTGGGAGGCTGTGGAATGTGGCTGATGTGAGTCTGGTTTGTGCTGGAGATAGCAAAGGCCTGGGGCATGCAGCTGTGAGTCGTAATGTCTGGTAGAAGGGTGCGTGCATGCCCATACCATCTTCTTAAAAGGAAGGACGCCGCAAGATTATTTGCGGATGTGTTCATGTCTTCGTTTCTCTGCGCATATGTCACCTCGCGGGTATGTTTGTATTTATATATGCAGTGTTTATGACCCTCTACTGGCCAACGCTGAGGCCCCATCTCTGGGAAATGCACAACAGTCAGACTCATTTCCTGTTTAAGGGTTCAGGTCACACTCTTGTGCCTCACTCACTGGAGACGTCTGGAATGTGAGACCAGATTACGACACGCTACCTCCCTCAAGGATTGGTTGGTTTGCCCGTCAGAGAGCAGCTTTGTTCCGAGAGAACATTTCAGGAGGAGACGACAGCTCGCTTTTGTTCTGGAGATTTCCTGTCCTGTCCTGGGCAAAGGGTCGGTTAAAGTGCACGGAGGAGGACCACTCCCTTGTCACTCCCTCCTTTTTTCCCGCCACGCGAATCACCGCTGGTCATATTTCCAACCCACCGACCAATCGCGGCGTCTCATGTGTCTGGGGGAAGCGGTCTTATTGGCTGTGCTGGGACGGTGTCTGGGAGGTCAGAGCTGTGTTCATTTCACACTGTGTCCATTTGGACTAATTCCAGCAGCACCTTCACGGTGCTCGCTGAGAGAGCAGGGAAAGAAAGTTGGTAGGGAGAAGGACACGAAAGAGAGAGAAGAAAAGACCGTTTCTTTCCTTCTTTGTGTGTCAAACAATTTGTAAATACATCATGTTAAACACTAGTTTAAAATTCACAGAGTCCAGCACGCTCCTCCAGTGCTGCTCCTCCACAGTTCACTCTTGTATTGTTACCTCCAACTCTACAACAAAAGGAAATGTTCGGAGCCAGAATTCCTTTGTTGTGCATGTGTGTGTGCTAACTGAGAGGGGACGGTCATCCCTCTAGGCAAGGTAAGGTAAGACAGGAAAACACCTGGTTAGGAAAGGCAGTCATCAGTTATATAGGTGTCACGGGACGTGCATATTTGGGTGGAATGTTTCAGAAGGGGGGGAAAAAGCCGTCTCTGTCTTGTCATGCATCGTGAAAAAGACATTAAAGCAACAATTTTCAGTGTGAGGTGGTTTGAAACTTTTTTGTTTGACTTGTAAATGTGGATTTTCCCCTAGTCTGTATCAGTATAAGTCGCTTTCTCTGATGAAAAGATAATATGTGCAAATTATGTTTAAGGGTAATTTGCTTGTTTACTTAGTCACCGACTCAGCTTCTTTATAATATAAACTTCCTTGCGTAAATCATGTCTGTGTTTGGGTGTCGCAGAGATTATTATGAAAGAAATAATCAACTAATGTTATTATCTAGTTGTATATTGTCATTTATAAAGAAAATTGTTACTTCTAATAGTTCCAGCTGCTCTATTTTTTCAGATTTGCTACCTTGATAATGAAACTGATTGCTCAAGTTATCATTAGTAATTGTCATGTGTGTTAATACCAACTGTAAAGCCACAACACTGATTCCTCGGATTACTCATTTCTGTCGTTTTCCTTCTTGATCAGACACATAAACATATCTTAGATATTCATGCTCTGCTCAGGCGGGGGCGTAGCGCTGAGATAGCGCAGTCCGAGTTTCATCCAGATTACTGAAGCTGGAATGAAATCTGTCTGCTGTCGTTTTGAGTGAGGCCATGGGCAGCAGAAATAATGTCATTTTGTCCCTAATAATTGAATCTTCAAGTATAGCTACATGAAAAGGATAACGCTGTATTGATTTTTGCCGTGCAGCGATTGTTTTCCTTCGATAGACAATGTATGGCATATTAAACGCTGAGCATGCCTTCATTGTTTGTCATAGTCCTATAGGGGTGGGAGAAATTAACACTCTCTTTATGGCAAAGGGAAGGAAAAACAATCCAGGAGTATTGTCATTGAAAGGTGATTAACTGTGACTATACTTACAAATGACTGCAGGGCGCTGCTGCTTGGCCAAATTAATTACCTGTCATTGTGACTGATTGTTTTTGAAGACGGCTCTTCGTATTGTTGCCGGCTGTATCGAAAGAGTCGGCACTGCATTTTCACCAGACTGTAAGAACACAAATACAAACACCGGTGATCAAAGGCAAAATTACAGTAAATGGTGTGTTCCTATTTACTTTGACTTTTTTTTTGTTGGTGGGAAAAGAAAATCTATTTGTTGTGTCTTAGAGGAGCGTTGCTTAGATTGAATGAACATCAGAGACTTTTTTTGGACTATCGTTTTAATGCGGTGCGCAGCGACGTGCAGCGTGCCACAAAATTTGATGACAGTGTGCCAAAGCTTCAGAGAGAGAAAGCATCTTCACTTACACGACTTCCGAGGCTGATCTTTGCACAAGAAACTGCATCTCTCATTGTCAAGTATGCAAAAGCACTAAAATATCCGTCTCCTTCCATTTGTCCTAGTGAGGAGGCTGATTTGTGACGAGGCTACAAGGGAGCAGCCTATTTGTCCAAATTCCTCCATAAAGCCTTAATAATCCTGCTGTTGTTTCTCTATGTGATGACATTTCTAATTCTTGTCAGGGAAGAATGCAGCGTGACAAACTGTGTTAAGAGTGTGTGAAGACACAGCAGGCAGGCAGGACGCTGGGGCACATAGAGGGACATGAGTCGTGCAATCACAGGAGGGATGGCTCGCGATCGACAAAGGCTTCACCTTTCCCATCGGATGCTCTAGAGGACAATCATGCGTGTTTAGGGATGTGTGAATATTCCTGCATGATTGCTGTCATGCATGTGTGATGTTAATTGTTGCAGAAAGGCTCAGGGGGGTCAGTCTTTGTATTGGATTAAGGCCTGACCACATCTGGGTGACAATCTGGATCAGCCGCTGTCAGTCTGTTCCATCCACTCTCTAATTAACCATAAGCCCGCTGCACTCTCGGGACCCTACTGAAACACACATGCACCACAGAGTAGCACTCTCCACAGAAAGATGGCGAGGGATGCAGTGGAGCAGACAGATCGAAGGAGTGCTGTAAGCCAGGGGAAGATTATCCAGGAGGACTCTCCTTGTGTTAAATTTTAGAGAGCGATGGGGAGCTGCTCTCTTCTATAGAACGTGCGTGAGGTTTAGTTACTGCTCTGTGCAGCCCTGTAGCTCGTGGTGAGGCAGTGCAGCCTTGGGCACCGAGAATTCATGTCACACACAGCAAAATTTGATTAGGCAGGAGATGGTATTACTGCCTGACCTGGTAGGAGGAAGGAAGAGGGTAGTCAAACAAGGGACGGCGATAGAGAGAGGGAGGGGTGAAGGATTGAAAAGAGGTCTGGGCGGAGGTAGAGAAAGGGAGCTCATGTACTGTAGCGTACATGCCCCGCACAAGCCCGGGTGGGGGTAAGGCAGAGGGGGATTTTTCAGTCTGCCTTGCAAATTTCTCCCCATGCTCTCTTTCACTTGCCCCAGAAATAAGAACCCAGTCAAGCAGAGCAACGTGTATGATTGAAACTGCGTACGTGCGTGTGTGTTCGCCTCTGTGTTTGTGTGTGGCAGGTAGACATATGTCATTACGACGGGTGCACGGCACCCCTGTGGCTCCTAGCTATATGTTCCCAGGAACCACATTTCAAATGGATTTTGGGCGTCTGTTGTTTTATCACATATCCAGTATGCACGGCTCCACTAGCCAGCCACATTGACTCTGCCCTCTCTTTCTCGCTCCCTATCTCTTAATCTCTGTCTTAGTTACCCTAAATCAACAGAATGGGACATATTGATGCAAAGCCTTACAGTTTCTTGCTCTAAACCGTATTGGACGGGAGCAACTGATGGAGAAACAAATGGCAATAACGCAGACAAGAGAAAACAGACAAAACCGCAAGTGAAAGAGGGAGACAGTCAGTCAGTCAGTCAAGCAAGCAGATGAGACTGTGTTTGCCTTGGCCGGCGGTTTACATAACTGTCTTGCTGTGTGTTTCAACTGAAAGGCTCCAGCGCAATATTATTATATGATATACGGTATATTTTGCGTTTTCGCCTGGGCTCTGGGCTGTCCTGTTGTGGTTGCACTCTGCTGGATGAATTCTCGGACTTTTCTTCTGATTGCATGCCAGCGTCAGATGGAGCTGAGAAAGAGGTTTAATTCTAGCTGCCTGAATCTCCTGTACACTCCAATTTGCTGAAGTGATCAAGCTTGGGTTTAAGCATCTCACAGCCATGAGCAGACGCAATCTCATCTGCCTGACTCACCCCATGCACCCGCCTGCACAGTGTGTCTCGCTGCCCGTTATGCCGCTTTCCTGTCTGTTGTTGTGAATGTTTCACCCACGGTGACAAATGTGCCAGCTGTTTAAACTTGTTGACTGAGCGACTGCGGTTCGGTCTGTCTGCTTTTCTGCTCTCTGTTCGGTTTTGTCCGCTCATAGTAAGCTCACGCTTTCCCTCTGGGTTTGATAATGGTGACTAACAGAGTATGAGGACGCTCTAGCATCTTTCTGAAGGGTCAGCGGTGGCATTTTAATACTTTCCAAGAATCGTGTCTCACTCATTTTTAGGTTATTGTTCAGAGAATCAAACTAAATTTATATTTACATGGAAACTTGAGCTCGTGCCTCCAGGTTGGGTCAGTGTCAGGCCAGTGGCTACTAGACTGGCCTAATAATGTCGGACTGTCATTGCGCTACTCTAATAGGCACAGAGAGACTTGAGGCTCCCTTTTGGCATCCCCTGAATCTTCTCTCCAGGCTGTCTGTACAGACAGCACCACTGTATGACAGATACCCATCATTTACTGATGGCAAATTTTTCCCGGCACTCCTTCCTTTGACGAGACAGGCACAGGGACAGAATATGTGTGCATATGTAGGTGTGTGGGTGGGTGCTGATCGAGAGGGCATCCATCTTCCATTGTTGTGCCCACCCCACCCGAGCCATCTTTCATTCCTTCATCTCTCTTCTGTCATTTATCCCCCTCCCCCTGTCTCCATCCTTGCTGAAGGAGGTCTGTCCCTTTGACCCCTGTATCAGGCAGTGAGGGGCGGAGTATAGAGGGTACTGCCGAGAGCCCCTGAGAGCACAATCATTGCAGGTGAATATGAGATGCATTACTGATAGGAGCAGCTGTGTGCTGGAGAATAATAATAACCACAGGAAAGAGGTAATTACCAACTGAGAACGATGAAGCAGCGCATAGATGTTGAACTGAACAACAGAGCTGCGCTGTAGTTGCAGTCATTGTGTTTTGTTTTTGCACATGTTGGGCTTTCTAATAAAAAGCGAGACAAGAAGGAGCAAGGGCAGGTGAGAAATGGGACTGTACCGCCTTTCCTAATAGGAGGAGTCGCCATAGCAGCAAATGTATTACGAGGACACTAAAATATGTTTGCTGTTCTGTTATTTAACACTAGATCTGATATGTTATCTAATACTGCTGTGAATACAATGATTTGATAACAAGCCTGTATGTAATGACAAAGGTTCATGCAACGTGACAGAATGCGGCATATCCTGTGTGCTAATATTGACTGTGCCATGCTGCGACAATGTGCCATGTGTGCCACAGTGACAGGGGTGGCTCTCTGCCCACTGAATATTTCACTATATAAAATGCCTCAAACAGGAGGGAGGAGCTGTATGTGAAACGGTGAGACTTGGTAAAGGATAAATGTATAATGTGTAAATGCTATGCTAACTCTTTGTTAGAGTTTCGAGGCTGCTGAGCTGAACCGTGCTCCAGATTGTGTTGAATCAGCACACGCCCAGCTATCACGCATAGTTTATATTGGCCCGCTTTGATGCATTTGGAGCTCTGTAATCACAATTTCTGTAGAAGCTGAGTTGTTGTTAATATGTTTCTGAACATTTGCCTTTTTCTTTCTGCATTATCGTCACAGTGCCATGCTTTTGAGCGACTGCTTCTTTTGATGTCGATCCCTCGCTTTGCATGAAACATCCTCTCTCCGACTTTCCTTCCATACGCGTTTGTTTGCCTTGTTGCAGTGCATTGCTGGACTCACAGGAAATGCTAATATTTTAACACCTAAAACAGTGACAGCCTTGTCAGCGCTTTTGCTGTGCCTTTTTCTGGGAGTAGGGGAAAGAAAAAAGAGCGAGAAAGAGCCCTGTTTTTAAGACCTTGAACACCAGGAATGTCGCCCCTGCTTAGAGAGCAAGACAACATCTCTCAAGGACTCTGTAAAAAAAAGTTTGCCTTGTCCAGATATCCCCCTCCCGGTTCTGCCTCTCAACCACCTGGAACGCGCAAGCTCTAAATTTAAATGCGATCTGCAGTCCCTGCCTGCATAAAAGCAAATTTACACAATCTTTGCATCTCACGATTGGCTTGTGCACTGTACAGCAATTCCTAATGTAATGGGAGCAGGCGGTTTGTGAGGTGTAGTGTACTGTATATGTGTGTGTGTGTGTGAGTTGGAGCCACAGGTGCACGGCAGGGGGTGTAACTCCGCACATTGATTTCACAGCCAGCGACCACCATGCAATATATCTGGGAAAGTGTTTCTCTATGGTGCACCTTCAAAGAGGCTGTGGAGGAACCTTTGAGGGCATGAATATGTAGATGAATACCCAGGGGAAGGAAGGGAGTCATTCACAGCACCAACCCGAGCCTTTTACATTAAGCAAGGGCAAAGCGTGGGATGGGGGGAAAGGAAGAGAGGGGAGGAAAGGGGAAGAATTGAAGGGGAGAAAGTGGAGAAAAGTCAATGGCAGGCTTTTTTCTCATGAAGTGCTTTTTCCTGTTTGCACTGGGCAGCTATCTCCGTCCCCTACCATCACTTTTTCATAACTGTGCTTTCAACCAGCATACGATTATACTGGCTATGTTTGCTACTGTACTTTTTTACTTTGATGATGCCTTCTGCTCTTTACCTATTACCGCCTGGCTATTCAAGAGAATGTGGTTACATAAGAGCCGATGACGAAGTCTTTGAGATGTAAAGGAAAAGATCAAACCCATTACCAAAGACTGGCTGACTTGTGTGTTTGTGTGTGTCTGTGTGTGTTCTACATTTGTGCCTATGTAAATGCTGTCTGGTTCCGGGGATCCATCAGTCTCCCTTGTGGAGCCAAGCTAAGGGAAGGTCAGCCTGATGGATACATCCTGACATCCACACACCCTGTGATGTCAACTGTGTGCGTGTATCTGTGTGAGCGCATCCGTGTGTGTGTGTGTGTGCGTGTGCGTGTGTGGGCTGGCAGGCCAGCCAAGCACTGTTCAGCAGAGCAGAGGGCGGACAGGCGAGTGGGGAGGGGAGCACTTCCCTGGCCTCAGCGCCCTAGTTTGAGGGTTTTAATGCAGTGTCTGTGTCTATGCGTGTTTGTTTCGGGGCTGAGGGGGGCAGGGTGCTACTGGCAGTGGCGTGGTAGGGATGGTAAGTAAGGGGGGTGTGAGGTGAGGTGTAGGGATTGGGTGGGTTGGCACAGGGCTGGGTGAAAGGGCTGAGGTGAAGGGGGTGGGCTGGGGTGGCAGAAGAAAGGCGCCATTCATGAGTCGTGCCATCTCTGGCTCCTAACGGGGCTGAGGCTCATCAATGACCAGGCCAGCTGGGAGGATGTCAGTATGCACACACTCTCTCTCTCTCTCCCACCCTCCTTCTTTCTTTTGTCAAGGCCCAGTGCTGTCAGAGACTCTAGCCAGAACACTGAGGCCTCTCATGCACTTGGGTCCCCATTCAAATCCACCGAGAGCCTCTAGCTAACCGGTGTTTTGTACACCGTCTACACTGTATTTGACATGTATGGCCTGGTGCACTCTGGTGGAAGAAGCTCACCGGCATCCCCAAAGAGGCACTGCATGTTGTAGCCTGACCAGCTCGAGATGAGCTGGGTGAGGTGGAGCTTAAGGTCGAAAAAACTGCTAACGCCAACTGAGTGTAGCAGGCTTTAGAAGGTGTGTCCAAACCACAACTGAGGTGTTTGGATGCATAAAGAATGTACAGTAGTTTTATTCACACTACAGATGGCAAAGTGGAATTTCTTTGGCTTCATCATCAGGTTTACATTTTGTTCCAATGATATAACCTGTTTAGATGACAGGAGAGGGGAGAGTTAATGAGTTTTCATCTGATATTTACGACCAAATACCAGGAAAACTGCAGTTCTTATTAGTCTCAGCTGCTGGCTTTGTGTGTGTTTTGTGCTTATCAGCAAAAGTCAGCATGCTAATGTAGTTGGCCAAGATGACGCACATGATACATTAAACCAAGTAAAAAACAGCATCTTAGTATACTGTCAGTAACAGCACTTTACTCTGAAATCTGATAACTCGGCTCACAGTTTATAGTATGTCTGAGTTTTTAATCTCACAAGGGAACAATGACACACAAAACAGTAGATCTAAAAAGCATAAAAAAAGCATATATATATATATATATATATATATATATATATATATATATATATATTTTATTTTTTTTAAGGACTGTAATTAAGTCTTGAAACTTTTCAATATTTTGATAACCAACGATTCAGAAACCAAGACTGCGACCACAAACCACCTGGCTGCTCGTGCCCTGTTTTACCTACAGCGGAGATGAAGAAGCCATCCTGTTTAGCATGAAAAACTGAAATGATCCTGTACGCATGAATTGTCATATCTTGTGTACTTAAGAAAGGGGGACAGGAAAGAAGCGAGGCTTGCGAGCTGTGCATATGTGTGTGCTGTTTATCACTGCCAGGGAAAGGCCTGCATCAGCAGCAGCTGTGTGGCGCTTTGCATGCAATGGCAAGACATGCATTGGAAGGGGGAGATTTGCATTTGTGGTTTCATATCATGAGCAACAATGTTACTCCCTCTCACTCTTCCTTCCTCCCCTGCGCTGTCTTTCTTTGTTTCTCTGCGTTTCGCTGATCTGGAGGAGCTTTCTGCGAGAAGCACAGGGGCACTGAGAACAGCCTAAGTAGAGCAGTGGAGCAAAGCTGAGAAGGTTCAAGCTGAAATGGATCCAATTCTTTCAGTCAGACACAGAAATAAAAAAAAAAGCTTCACGTGTATACAAGAAAGCAATCACTTGTTGAAGCTAATATTGCATTAAAATCAGCGACAGACACCCTATTGAGCCAAAATCACTAAAAGTTGTAAAAGAAAACAAAGGGTGAAGCTGAAGGTCCTGTGGTCTGCATCTGTCCAGTAGAGTCGCAGTGATTTAGGGGACCATCAGATGAAAGGCTTTCCTGTGTCTTTCATCTTCACGTGCATTTTGAAGGGTAGAATTTCCTCAAAAGCAGCCTTTATTGTGTGAGTAACCTCCCCTCTTTTTGAAGCTTGTAGTGGCTCATATTTCCGGTCGCTCAGATTTAAATTACTTTTATTTTTTCTAGTGGAAAAATCATATTCATGCAAATCAGGTGCTATATGTTTGGGGGTTATGTGTAGGAATATGTGAATCCTATTTAGATGACAAATGCACCACAGAACTGCCTGTTTGTTGGTTTCATTATGCTGTGAAAAAAAATGCACAGGTAATATTAATGTCACAGCGCTGCCTGCTTCTATTATCGACATCTGCGCTGACAGCATGATAAGCTAAGAGCTGATGATGCTGGGATGTAAACAGAGTGGAATTCTTGACAAACATCTGTTTTTTGTTCCGTGTTTGTCAAACAGTTTTGCGATGATATAGTTTTAAGGTCATTTGATGTGAAAATTCAAAACTGCCCCATACTTGAAACTTTGCTGTAAAGTAGGAGGCACTTTTGATTTCCTTGCAGAGTTTGTACAAGCTTTTGTTTTTGCTGGGGCCAAAGGGGATGCAGAAAGGTCAGTTCTAACACTTTTTGGGGTATCCTTGCCACCCTCTCTAGCGGTGTATGCTTTTACATATATGTCAGCAGTTGTTAGTCCCCCTCCCCTTGTCTTGAGTGAAACTCCAGTCATTCTAATAGGCTGTTTGAGGAGGGTCCTGCTGACCCTGGTCCACGTGTCCATCTCTTCACTTTTAAGTAGTCCTTGCTGTTCCTTCTGATATAACCTCCTAACAGACTCCTTTACGCCTCTCTGGCAGCCTTTTTGACAGATCTCTCAGCTGTGCGCTGTTGTCTTTGTATTGGTGTGTAATGCTGCCCTAAGATACTGTTACTAGAGTGTTGTCTTGGTGTCTGTTCCACTGCTGCCCTTAAGACCCCAATAACCACTTTCTGTGACAGGAGTTCTTCACTGAGCAAAGCGCCGCCTCCCCTTTTGCTTCATTTTTGCCTGTGCCTCCGTGGAACTGTCTTCCTCTTGCTCCTATTTTCTGCAGTATCTCATTGTCTGTCCCTGTGGTGCCTTCTGCCTCTATACATTAGCCGTATCTGAGTGTACAATGAATCGCCTGTGCCCTCTTTTCATTTCACCCCTCATCAGCGAGCAATGAATAGGGAGCAGGGGGGCTACAGTTGGAAATTTGCTTTTAAGTATGCGAGGTATGCTCATTCATTCTCTTCCAAACCCCCTGGCTGCCCTCAGACCACTCGCCCATTGGCCCCCTACCGTTCTATGAAGTCCTATAACGTACCCCGTGCTGTTTTCCGCATTCTCTGTTTCCCTGGTTTGTTCACTTCCAGCGGGCCCAAGGCCAGACCCCCTCATTTTACTCTCCGTGACCAAAAATCTGTGAGGGCAGGCTAGTTACCATGGTCACAGCAATCATCAGTATGGATTTGAAACTTTCCAGGATCCGCCTCTAGCTCCTGTGAACTGTGTGTGTGAGCTGTTAATGTGCTGTTAATGAATAAATTTAAATTTTCCTATTTCAGCTTAAATTTGTTATTCGGAGCTAAGTGGTTACATCTTACCAATAGATAACATGTTAGACCAGAGACACTCCCCACCACCCCATCCCCCAACCTGCATGGTGATGACAGCCACAGAACCTCTTGAAAGTGCTTTGGATTGTTAGCGAGCAGAAACAGTGTGTTCTTGGTTATTTTAAGCCCCATCAGAGACGTGAGCTCACAAGAAGTGTATTAGTCTTTCTGACAGGACATAAAACGTGTTGAATGAAATTTGGGAATTGTTTGGGACTGCAGTGGTGCTCAAATACCTAAAACAATATTTTTCTTCCTTTTATCAAATCATAGCATTTATCTCCTTTAGAATTCCTACTTTTTTCTCTGTGTTTTCCTACAAACAGGAAAAGCCTCTTTGGAAATTAATTACTGGCATTTTTAACTGTACTGTAACTTAATTGAATAATTCCTTGGTCTGGTTACTATTTATATTGGTTTTATTGTTCATGCCCGTCCATCCATCTGTTTTTCATCTAATTGCTCATGCTATAGTTGCCTAATTCTCACTTTGGATTGTGAAACTTCAAATAAAATACTACTCTACTGCTCCTCAGTGTCTGAGTAGCAGAGATGGGGTTCAGTGAGTGGCGCTCGTGCACGGTTATCAATCAGTTTTGTGTCTGCAAGGTGCTACTTTGGAGGAGCTTAAACAAGAGATATGAAAAAAGGGACACCCTGCTGACTTTAGAAAAATAAATCTCAAGGCTGCGCTGAGAGATCAATGTTAAGACAACAAAAGAGCCTGCAGACATTGAATTCAACGTCTTGGTGTGGAACTGTAGGTTGCGTGCATAAATCCAGACTTGGTTTCGGTTTTGGAAATCGACCTTCAAGTTGTTACCTCATGTTCCCTCCAACATCTGCAATGTTGAGTATTTAATCGTTTAACCTGTGTATATTAGAGTCTGCTGCTCTCAGATGAAATGTGAAGAGAAAGATCCTCACAAGCTTCTTCTTTTACACATGATTTTAAAATTTGGTTTAAGCGAAGTCACAACCTAACCTCTGACTGGGCGATATGTTTTCTCTGTCCACAGAGCTCCAGAGATCATCTTGGGTCTGCCTTTCTGTGAGGCCATAGACATGTGGTCCCTGGGCTGTGTGATAGCTGAGCTCTTCCTGGGATGGCCCCTCTACCCCGGAGCCTCAGAGTACGATCAGGTAACGTATGATTTGAACTTATGAACCGCTGACGATTGTGCATTGAGTGCTTATACACCCATAGATTAATATGCTGTTATTTCTGCATGTGCATGAATGAGAATTGTGCGTGTGTGTGCTCTCTCTTCATGAATGTGGACTGAATGTGCTTGGGAAGGTGGGACGCGTCTCCCTGAAATCCCCCTGACAGCGCTTGATGATTCTTGCGCAGCCTCCCTGTTTATCTGAACAGATGCCACAGAGCCACTTGTCCAATTAGTGCAGCCCCTGTGCTCCAAAGCAAGACATTGTCGCGTTCCTCTCTCGCTATCGCTCAGATGAGGCACAGTGGGGACACCTTGAACAAGTTGTGCTCCATCTCCATCTCCAACAAGCTCTTCTGATTTCTCACAAAACCAAAAACTTACCCCGCCTCATTTACAAGTCTCAAATCAGTCTTAGCCTCTTAAGCTGAGGTCATGTTTGGCTGCCATGTATACTTCTATTGGAGTAGTTAAAGTCAGCCTCCATTTTCAAACTGCCAAAAGAACATCTGTCCTTATGTGAAACTGTAAAATGTGCTTTTTTTTTTTTGTCCTCCTCTGTTTTGCAGATCAGGTACATCTCACAGACACAAGGTCTGCCTGCAGAGTACCTGTTGAGTGCAGGGACAAAGACCACAAGGTTCTTCAATAGAGATCCGGACTCCACCTACCCTCTCTGGAGACTAAAGGTACATTTGCACACACACGTACAAGCTGTAGTTATTATTCCAGAAACTCTGGTTACACCACGAGCCCTGTAGTTAGCTATAAACACAGTGAGAGGGTAATAAGAGCAAAATAGATCTGCGTGAGAGGATTTGGCAAATAAAAAGCCAGTCTGATGAATGTAGCTTGGAGGGTTTCTGCTCTAAACAGCTCCCATTGTCCTTTAATGTAGACCAATCAATAAAGAGCTCCACTCTTTACTTTTTTTTACCCTCATTAACTTAATTTAAACTATGTGCCACACACATAGAGTTCTTTACTGTACTGACCTGCAAATGCTGACACATCTCTGCAGGGTTTGTTGATATTTTTACGCTGCCTGTTCTTGTACCTCAGATTAATATTTTTCAGTTGAATGCATTTGTTATTATTTTAAAAAAGGGTCCCGGTGGCTTACAGCAGCGATTCACAACAACTGTTCACTAGGACTGGCCATTTAATGAACATACATAGTGAGTTAGTGTGCATGTTGCCAGGTCAGACTGCTGCCAGGTAGAAGTTTTTCCAAGTTTCTGCTGCATGTGGGAATGTAAGAAGTCTTCTCGGAAAAGCTGTTATGATCTATGGGCGTACAAAGCTTGTTAAAAAAAACAAACCATCATTGTCAGTTTAAAGAAGTGTGTTTTAAGTTCATAACAATAAGAGCTGACAGGAGCATTGTAGGGAAGATACAAACATGGAGTAGAAACTCGCACTCGACATGACATCACAGCTAGCTAAAGCTCGTGATTTTCTGGTGTCTTTGGCATGTGGAAAAATCAAACGTCAAGGCTTCTTTTTTCTCCGCCATGAGGAGCGACTGCACATCTTTAATTTGACCATGGCGTGTTTTTCCATGTAGCAGCAGCTGCACTGCTTAGCTGACTGTGATTTTTAAAAAAAAATGTGTGTTTAGTGTCGAGGTTTCTAACCTTTTAAACAAAAAGAGCACACGTTGTTTGCTTTCTGCACATTTTCATGAAGTCAGGTGTTTGTATGTACACGTCGGTACACATGCACACCAGTGGAATATACACCGTCTCTGTGTTTGTGTCATATATTGTATACACACTCAGCGCCATCTTATTTCTCGGCTGTTAGATGAGTATTTGTGTGCTACCCCAGGGTTACTCAGAGGGTAAGCCGAGCCCTGCCACACATCAACAACAAGAGACTATAATGAGCCAAATGTAAATAGTGTGTTTCCAGAGGGGAAGTGTGATGGGATTTGAGAAGAACATCTGCTTCTTGTCTCCTGCAGACTCCAGAGGACCATGAGGGTGAAACAGGGATCAAGTCCAAGGAGGCTCGCAAGTACATCTTCAATTGTTTGGATGATATGGCGCAGGTATGCTGTCTCACTATCACAAAGCGCGACGTCTTCCTTCCCACAAATCACGCAGTAGATGTACTATTTGCTTTTGCTTTGTCTTTTGCTACAATCGTATCCACCTGTCTCGTGTTTGAGGCTTCTTTGATGGGGGTGCTCAGGTCCCGGGCCAGTTTGATCCATCACATCCTGAGAATTATCTATCAAATATTTGAAATCCCTTAAAATATTTATCTGGCCAAGGTCTGATCTCCAGCTGCAGTGTAGCTCCGCTTCTATATAGAATTTGACTGAGTGAAATGAAAGCAGCTGCTCAATGAACCCCATCCCAAACTCTGCCTCTGCTCTTCATTTTGTGTAACCACTATTTAATAACTTACAGACAGACATTTGAACTGAACATGTGGCGTGGCTGGTTAGCAGGCTCAATGTGTACAGTTTGCTTTCTTATTTAAGCTGCAGTGAGTGTAGCGTTGTGGCTGTGTTTCCACTTTGTGCATCTGCTGTACACGTAAGCATGTAGAGGGCGAGGGACTAAGATAAACCAACTAAGATACATGCACACGTTATTCCTGGACCTCCGACTAGTTTTTCAGCCTGGCTCAGTGGGTCCCACGCCATGTTGTTTCTGCATGAATCTTGTCTTCCCGTGCAGCTCTGCGTGTTACCTGTGGGAATTTGTTTATTTAGGAGATTACATAACCTCGGGAAGTGTTTAAACTAGGTGTGATATGTATAAAGAAAAACACTGCAAATTGAGACAGCTATATATAATGCCTCTCTGTAACTGAGCATGAATTTGTCTCTCCGTGGTGGAAAAGTTCACATGTAGCCATGACATTTTGATAGGACATGCCTGACAGTGGCTGATAGCGAGCGTTGTTGTGTTCACCCTCACTTGGCTAAATACTGGTTCTGCTGGCAGATATGGCAGTGGTGATAAAAATTACAGTGATTTTCCCAGGCCTTTCAAATCTCTCATAGTACTCTGTCGTCATCATGCGCCTTGATTATATCTCTGATAATGACTAGCTGAGACTTATGAGGAATTTTTCATTTATTTATTTGCTTTTGAATTATGGTCATTCCCAACCAGCAGCCCTTTGGAATCTGCCCATATGGATACGCAGCACATGTATCTGCTTAACTGATGGAGACAATTATGGTTGTCCACTAGTGCCCAGGGCCGCTGTCAGGCCTGTCTGGAATAACATGCTGTCGGCTGGGGCACGATAGTATCGCTTCCTGAGAGTTTACAGTTGCCCCATACACACAAACACACGTGCAACACAGAGTTTAATGAAACCAACCTGCACTGGTATGATATCCCCTGGGTCATCTCTGTCTTCTGCGCTTCAAGCTCTGTGTCCTGTCGTCTACAACATAAACACAGCAATACAGCAGAGCTGCACGGCTTAATGTGGGAGAAAACTGCCTATTTTGCCACCTCTCACTGTCCTGACCATATAAACAACTCAGCATTGTGGACATCTGCCTCTGCGTGTATAATGGATGATATAGCTGAAGGCCTCGCAAGACAGAGGGGCTGGGTGCCAAAAAGAGATAATGAACCTCCTTTCAGTCGTGGGAAATGTGCGGAGGGTTTAGTCACAAGTATATCTAATTTGAGTAAATCAGACACCAACTTACAACAGATGCAGGACCCCACAAGGGGGCTGATGTAGATGGAAGGAAGGCCAAAAGTACTTGTAAATGGATTCATTTTGATCTGCAGTCCTTCAGTATCTCTACTGGTGCAAGTCAAGCTGCACAGGAGGAAGAGGAAGGTGGTCTTCATCTAATCTTTATTATATTTTAATACATATCCTTTCCTCATCCACTCAACCTAGTAGTTAAAGATGAAACTACACATTATGGCTGTGTAGATGGCAGGCCCGCATACAGCAGGATGCCTTGCTCCACATTTCCTGAGGCAGTGGTTGACATCTGCCATCCCTGCCCTCACTCCGGAGTCATGTCAGAGCTTCCACGGCACAGATGTGTTTCCATTAACAACCACTGACGTGCAATGCCGACCACGTTAGATGAAGCCCCGCCTTTTTTTCGTTCTTTTTATAAGTTTTCATTTTCATTGTTATGGAAAGTCAACAAATTATACCGGTATCTTTTCTATCTAATAAATTCACATATCTTAATTCACCGGGTGGTGAAAAAAAATGCTTCTTCTTATCCAGTTTGATTATTGTGCCACCAAACTATATACATTTCCCCAAAGTCATCTATTCCACGAGCGGAGGACGGCGTGATTATTTCTCACCTCATTCTGCAGATTACTCCTTTATCACAGTCAGTGGAGATGGCAAGCAGAGAGGACTGGTTACAGAACCTGAATAAGCTGCATAGAGAAAAAGAATTGAATCAGATTAGCGGTGTTGACTGGCAGCACATCTGATAGCCCTTAGAGCAGGCCTACAGATAAACGTTGCATCTTTATGAAAAACAGGCCGACTACCACTGCACGGGCAGTCACAGCAAACAGGGCTTGCCTGTCTTTGTCCTCCTTCTTTGCCTAAGATCAGACTTGCTATATATCACGACCTTGCTTTGCTCTCCGTTTATTCCTCACCTTACGTGACAACCCCGAAGTAGAGCTAAACATCAGCACTGGTTCACCGCTTCAAAAAAATCGAATTCTGCTGACCATGTAGCTTTTCATTAAAGCGGGAATCCGCTGCTTTGCCCAGTATTTATCCACAACCTAAGCCGCAATGTTTATTAGAGATGAAGCAACGTGATGTTCCGAGGCAGATTCTCAGACTCCCCTCAGACCGTATTTAGGTTAAGTTGTCCCACGTCAGCTTTTTCAGATCTATTCGCAAAATGGTGTCCTGTGTGAAAGGCCTTTTTACTGGTTACCCATCGCCAGTGTTTATTTGGTCCGTGTTTTTTTGTTTGTTTTCACATCTCAGGAATAGATAAAAATCTCAGGGAAGGCGCCAGCCTGGGGATATTTCAAGTCCTGCTATGAATACCAGTACAAATGTTTATAATGCCGCTAAGGTGCAAGGTTATCACTAAACTCCACGACACACAAACTGACACCCAAACGTATGAGGCCTTGTGGGTATTAATAGGTTCCCCTATGGGAATAAGCTGTGGGAGAGATTTTTCTGTCATCTGCAAGCACATTAGATCCTTGAAAATGGAGAAGTGTTTGAAATGCTAAATGTCTGCTCTGTTTGCTTTGTGCCTCCAGGTAAACATGACGTCAGATCTGGAGGGGAGCGACATGCTGGCAGAGAAGGCCGACAGGAGGGAGTTCATCGACTTGTTAACCAAGATGCTGACCATCGATGCAGACAAGAGGATCACCCCGGTCGAAACACTCAACCACCCTTTTGTCACTATGTCTCATCTCCTTGATTTCCCGCACAGCACACAGTACGAGCCCAACAAGCCCTGTTGTTGTTGTTGTTTATAGAATTATCATTTTGAACATCTGCCACTGTCATCAGACACAGTGCTCATGCCTCGTCTGTCTCCCTCACTCTCTCTGTCCGCGCAGTGTGAAGTCGTGCTTCCAAAATATGGAGATCTGTAAGCGTCGCGTCAACATGTACGACACAGTCAACCAGAGCAAGACACCCTTTATCACCCATGTGGCCCCCAGCACCTCC
Source organism: Haplochromis burtoni (assembly GCF_018398535.1). Classification (NCBI taxonomy): domain Eukaryota; kingdom Metazoa; phylum Chordata; class Actinopteri; order Cichliformes; family Cichlidae; genus Haplochromis; species Haplochromis burtoni. Next base: position 908,060 of record NW_024582488.1, on the reverse strand, counting down.
ACCAACCTCACTATGACCTTCAACAACCAGCTGAACACTGTGCACAGCCAGGTAAGAGTGAGCCAAAAGAAAACCACTGTCACTCTCCTACTATGTAGATACAAATCAGTAAATAACCAAAGCTGTAGTTTATTGTATTTGCGTGATAGGTCCCAGTACGGAACCTTCAAAATAAAAGCATAGAACATAGAATGGAGCATGCAGAGTAAGTGCCCCAATCAATAATTAATGCAGAGCCAAAAATATCAAACGGTCACTATCAAACAGGGCTGTTGAGCTGAATATTGACATCTTAGAAACGCAGCTGTTTGCGCCTTTGTTCTATTTTTTTATGTCTGTTCTTCCTGTTTTTCTGTACTTATCCATGTTTGCTGCTTTGGTGCATGCATATCTGTTTGCCTGCATTTTGTCTGTGCCCCAGGTCCTGTGGGATTGTCACAAAGTGCTGATTACACACATGACAAGCCACACTTCCTGCTTGCCTTGCATTCTGGGGCTTTCAGGCCTTAAGAATCCCTTTACCAGGCTTCCTCTCTCTTTCCCCTCTCACTCCTGTCCTCCTCTGTCTCCTCTTCTTTCCTTCCATTTCCCCGGGTTGAGCCTGTGGTGCTTTACCGCTTCGCTCGCGTATGGTCTGTGAATCGAAACTGCTGACTTCTGGCTTCTGCCGGAATCACCAAGCGTCTGGTTGCAAGGTTTTCCAGATTGTGCTTAGTTACAACTCTTGCTCCCCCCCACCCCTCTCTTTAGTAAACAGAGTTCTTTATCACCAACCATATCGAGCCAGCTCACACTGAGTGGAATGCGACAAAAACCCAATCTTGGTGTGATTTAAATGAATTAACATTCCCTCAGCTTGTCTTTTCTGCGCCTGGCTCTGAGGGCGTATGGACATAGTTAAGTTAGTGATTTATTCAGCTTGATTCAGTTGCAAGACTAGAATGCATCTGGGCTGTATTTTGCTTGTTTATGATGAATGCCACAGTGCCATATTGATTCTGTTCTCTCTCCTGGTGTTCATCAAAGACGCTAAAGAGAGCAAATGAAAACTGAAAGCACCGTCTTTGTATTTCCCTCCATCCCGACATACACCTAATGAAGGGCTAAAATTAGACGTGTCTTGTGGAGCATATACTGCTTACAAGCTGAGCAAATGGTGTCTCTTAAAAGCATTTGTTTGTATCCAGGATGTTCCCAGGCAGTCTTCGTAATCCACATGCCTTATTAATGGTCAAGACATGCTGGAGTTACCTAAGCTTACGTAATTATACAATGACTGTTGGCTGTTAAATATTGCTTCTGTCATGCATAATTGATTTGGAGGGTAGATAGTGAAGCCGTGATATGAAATGTCAAATTTGGCTGCAGCGTATTATATTGGCCTATTATTAGTCTGTATCATTTGCATTTAAACTGGCTTTATGTCTTTATGACTTAAACACTCACAATTTAAGCAAAGAGAGACGTTCGTGCTGCCGTGTGGTTCACGCTTATGGCAAACTGGGACATGCAAAGCATCAAAAAATGAAGTGTACTGTCAGAGTGGATTTCCTGTCCAGCCTCGTCGGGGTCCGTGCGCTGATCATTCTCTGCTCTGGTGACATTTTGTTCATTGATGGTTGATTATTCCTGGAACTGATTGCACCTCTGCTCACATTCTTTCTTTCCCTCTAATTAATCAAATCAACAGTCTGAATATTTTAAGGCATGTTTAAATCATACACCCAATTTTCTCATTCTTTCATCTGTGGCTCCCTGTCTGTCTCCTTTTGAGCTGGTTGTTGTTTGCATTTTAATGTTTCAGTTACTTTGTTTCGATTGTTCCTTTTTATTTAGCCTTTCTATCCTTGGAGCTCATCCTTTCTTCCCTGTCACTCCCATTAGTACCTCCACTTTCATGATTTTTATTTTGGTCCAATCATTCCTTTAGGCCACCAACCTGGCTCCCTCCTCCACCAACAATGCCACCCTTTCCTTTTCAAGTCCTGATGTCTCCATACTAAACTACCAATCTACACTCTACCAGCCCTCCGCTGCCTCCATGGCAGCCGTGGCCCAGAGGAGCATGCCCCTGCAGCCTGGGGCTCCTCAGCTCTGCGCTGCCCGGCCTGACCCCTTCCAGCAGGCGCTCATAGTCTGCCCACCTGGATTCCAAGGTGAGGAGGTCTTTGCAGTCCATAAATTGCATAAATTCAAAAAAATCCGATTTCTGGTCAGAGACAGTGTTTCACTGCACAAACAGTCTTCTTTTACTTGCTTGTCTTTTTGTTTTTCAGCACACAGGCAGTGTCAGTCATAGCATTCAAACTGTGATTCACTGATAACTAGAGGCAATTAATCATTTGCGCAAATTTAATATGATTATTTTTATTCTTTTCCATAACTGCTGCTTTTTTAGTTTTTCCTATATCAAACTGAACAGAACGCATACTTGTCAGGCACACTGTGAGCATGTATACCACATTTGATCTTTTGGAATTTATTTTGAAAATACTGTAGCAACATTATTTATAGGTGACAGATTTTCTTGTTTGTTGACATCCTCCATGCTTTTGCTTTATTTATGCACAGGGCTGCAGGCATCCCCTTCCAAGCACACCAGTTACTCCGTGCGGATGGAGAATGCTGTTCCCATAGTGACGCAGGCCCCTGGTGCCCAGCCTCTGCAGATTCAACCTGGCCTCCTTACACAGGTAGGCACTTTTAAGTATCGCAGAAAACGAACTAATAGAGTTTGAATCTTAACAGAGAGAGTGCCTGTCAGGAACATTTATGAACTTTGAACTGTTCACATTCAAACAAAGCCCTCTGCTTTCCTTTTTAATAAGCCTTCACTAAGAATAGTATCTATCGATGGAGGATGGAAATCACTCGATGTTCTTGACCCTGCCCCTGCTGGCAGCTGTTTTTCCTGAGTGCATTCAGGCGAGCTTTCCTGTGCCTTGCTCGCTCTCTCCCTCTCTCTCTTTCGCTCACTTCCTCTCTTCTCTCTCTCCTCTCATCATCTGCCCCTGCTCTCCTGGAGGCTGAGGCTGCTACGGTCTGATGCACTCAAAGGCAGGAGCCTTTCACACAGAGAAGGCCTTTACCAGAGCCTCCACGGTGGGGCTGGAGCTTTAGCTGCTAATATACAGTTGTTGCAAGTAGCAGAATAACTGTGCATCACTCTCTGCACACAGACAGTAGACCGCTTCCATTGCCACGCCACCTCTTTCCCTATGGAAATTTCCATGAAGGCTTTAAATATCCCTGAGAATCCAGGGAGTTTGAAGCACTCCCTTATCTCCAGTTAATCATGCAGCAGGCAGGCAAGCAGGCAGCAAAGCGGTGTGTATGTGTGTGCACATGCCTGTGTTTTCTATGGTGGGTTAATCTGTCAGATACCAAATGGTGATTAGCTCCACGGCTGCTTCCAAGTCAGGCGCTCCAAATTACAGGCCTCAGAGGATCCTCGGAGGTCAGGGTAAGCTTGGATCAGGCTTTGCATGACCAGAGGACTCACAGCATCGCAAGAATGGGTATCGTGGATATATAAAATAATAACAAAAACGTGAGAGACACGACTTATGTCACAGTAAGGATAATGTCAGTTATATTAATTATCGTATCACGTGTGGCTTGCACATTGCAGCCGTGTTCTGCAGGTGTTCAATATACCCTCTGTGCGCACACATGTTAAACAAAGACAGGCAATAGTTAACGCAAGCAGATGTTTTATATAGGCCAGCAAACAGCACACCTAATAACTGGGTGTGTGGTGTGTGTTTTTCTCTGTGTTTATTCCTTTACTGTGGGGGGTCTCCGAGGCTTAGCGGAGTCGTTTCTTTGCCTCCTGCGTGCGTTCTCCCACCTACCTATGACTTTATCCGTCTACGTTTTAATGTCACCCGTGGACCCTTTGCCCACATCGCACCCTTGCAAGTTTATCCCCCAAGCACCTATGTGTGCAGACAGAGAGACCAGAGTGAAGGAGGCTCCAAGCAGGGAGGCAGGAAAACCAGCAGGACCTTTATCTGGAGCAGGAATGCAGAAAATGTGGAAACAATTGGGAGTAAGAGCTGGGGCTCTGAAAGCCCTGAGGTGACAAAGGGTTTTCACCCAGGGAGTGTAGGTTGAGGTGGGAGGCGTTTGGGCCACTGATAGCGATGGTAGGCCTTGAGTTGAAAGAAAATGGTCTCTTAACTGGGTTACCATTTCAGGGCAGACAGGCTGGTTACACAACGCAGACGCCTAGTGAGAGAGGGATATAGAGTACCAGGAATGGAGATAGAGAGAGGAGGAGGAGCAGGAGATGGATGGATGTATTAGAAGCCTCTTAATGGCATGTTGATAAAAGACCTTGGATGTGGTCTTAGATGTAAAGACCATCTCCAGCTCCAGAATGTTCCATTAGAGATGTCAGTCATCGGTACACAGACCAGGCAGCTGTGCTAGCCTGCAGATGCCCACCTGCAGCACTGGACTTTGCAACCTGCCTCAGATGAAAACAATTCAACTGCAACCACACTTCAAAACAGAACAGCTATGTTGTGTTAAAATATGACAGAAACAACCAGATCAAAGCAAATGTTGATGAGAAAATGAAGATAAAGGTAAAAATACAGTCGTCATATGCTTTGCGTGCGGATTTGTGCCTCTTGTTCTCTTTCTCTTCTCTCCGTCTTTCCCTATTTAAGGTGTGTGTGTGTGTGTGTGTGTGTGTGTGTGTGTGTGTGTGTGTGTGTGTGTGTGTGTGTGTGTGTGTGTGTGTGTGTGTGTGTGTTGCAGCACATAGTGATGCCGTTGTAAATAGATGTGCAAATGGTATTAAAGGAACAATTCATTAGCCCTGACATTAAAGTGCTAATCAATAGAACTGCATTAAACTATTAGGCTTACACACACAGTAACACACAAACGTGTTCAGGCATGCAGGCGCACATACTCATCTTGGCACATCTCGGAGCGTAGCTTGCCTGATAGTCCTCTCGTTCTGCATCAGAAATACAAAGTAGCCTCTTTCAGAGCAGCTTGAATAGATTCTAAGACTTTAATTAGAACATTGGTCAAGTCAAAGACATAATCACACTAAAACCATAAAGACGCACGCATGCATACACTTACTCCGTCATACACGGGCACACAAACAAAGGAGCTGCTGTACATTTTTATTAAGTCCTGGTCTTATCTCTTTTGTCGATGGATGTCTCCTTGAGGCTCGCAGAGTTCACATTCAATGTGCCTATGAGCCAGTTTAAACCATCTGTTACGCACTTTTGAAAAGACGCTGTCATTTATCACGACAGGCTCAAACTAATCGCCAAGTACAGCGAGTCTCCTTTGTTCTTATGCTAAAAATGTTGTGTGAACGAGCATTTAAATCCATACAATGTAAACAAAAAGCGGGACTTCCTGTCCTGTGACATGATTCCTAAAATCAAAAATAAATAAATAAATAATGACTTGGACATGTCGTTACGTGGCAGCTGACTGTTTTTCTTTCTCTCCTTTTTCCTGACCTTTAAATCTTTGTTTACCCTCCAACTCATTTTTCTCTCCTTCTTCAGCAGGCCTGGCCGAGCGGCACCCAGCAGATCCTGCTGCCTCCAGCCTGGCAGCAGCTCACCCACACCTCAGTCCAACACGCCACTGTCATCCCTGACTCCATGAGCAGCACACAGACCCTCGCCAACTGGAGGTGAAGAACAGTGTTTTTTTGTTTGCTTTAGCTTTTATTGCTTAGATTTTGCAGGACAATGAATATTGAGGTCAACACTTTTAACCTACATTTTTTCTCAAGGATTCTATTGAACTAAAAACAAATGTGATAGGCGTACACTTTCAAATCAAAGCACTCATCCCCACTGTCTGTAGCTCAATTTACGGATATTGACAGGACAGATAAAAAAAAAAAGAAATAGTGTATATAGGCTTTAAGAACAAGTAGTCGTTTACGGCTTAAATCAGTCCAAATATGTTATGAAAATATGCATGAGACCAATTCATGAGGAAGCCTGTACTTGTGTGACAAGTCTTCTATCTTCAATTTTATAAGAGCAGATTTACCTCAGGGAGATGGCATATATATGCATGTAGCGAAATCTTATCAAGTATAGCCTGTCACTGTGATGACTTGATAAATGGATGGATAGATGGGAGAATGCAACCCAAGGGAGATAAGGGGGATGCAGGTATATAACGTGTCTGTGTGGATGGCTGCTGCAGCCATGTATGCTCAGATTCATTCTAAGCTGTCCATCTGTGACAAGACAACCCCCTCCCTGTGTCGCCCTCCCTTCCTGTCCAGTGGCAGCTCTGTTGTCCTCAGAGAGACGATTGGGAAAGTGTCGCACTTCCTCTGCAGAGCTATCGCTCCACAGCTGCTGGTGTCAGCTCCTCTGCCCTCCCTCCTTGCTCTCCCTCTCTCATTTATCCCCTTTCCTCCTCCTCCTTCTTTAGAAAAGTTTACTGCTGCCACCTGCTGGCGTAATTAGGAAGTACTTATCCAGTCTTTCTTATCCCCTGGAAATGTCAGATTTGACTGATTGATGTGTTCGTTTGTTTGCTTTAGTATTTCGTACATTGCTAGGATGCTTTACCTGAAGATTCCTTATTGTTTTTAACATTGTGGTAACATAAAATTGTATTTTAAATTACAGGAATTCCCACCCACATGGCAGCCATTATAATCCCATCATGCAGCAGCCAGCCTTGCTGGCTGGCCACGTCACCCTCCCATCCAACCAGACACTCAATGTGGGAGTGGCACATGTTATGAGGAAGCCCTCAACCAATAACAACTCCTCTTCCAAAAAGAACAAACAGCACCAGATGTCTGGCAGGTACCTAAAGTCTCAGGTCATCATAGATCTTTATAAATCTTCATACTGGAAGCTAACGATTGTTACCAAAGGTCATATCTCCAGCATCTGCTTGTTTTGCCCTCTATAGCCACTCACTCTCTCATCTCTGTCTTTCCTTAAGGAACATGTCAACCAACGAGGTCTCATCCTCTCAAGTGGTGCTGTCTCCACAGCGCTCAAAGCGGGTGAAGGAGAATACGCCCCCGCGTTGCGCTGTGCTACAGAATGGCTCGACCTCTAACTGTCCGCCCACGCAAGGGTGTGGGGGTGGAGGGTGGGGGGCTAGTGAAACAGAGCAGGCTTCCAGCACCACTCGAGACCATCAGCGCCAGCACAACGTCCCCAGACAGACGATCGTCATCCCCGACACACCCAGCCCTGCTGTCAGCATCATCACCATCAGCAGCGACACAGATGAGGAAGACGACCACAAACAAAACAATAGGTCAGTGCTGTTTAGCACACTTACAGGTTAGCGTTTGTTGTTACTGTGAATCTTTACTGAGCTTCTCGTGCAATATGAATTTCCCTAATAATCACGTCACAAAGGGCTGTAGTCTTAGATCATCCAGGATAAAGACAGCAAAAAACATGGAACACATCTGCTTTAAGTTAGCTGGATGGAGATGTGTTTCCTGGCATTTCGAAGCCAATTTTCTATCATGTTAACAAATGCTAATCTCTTTGATGTATTTTGTGATATGCTATACACTAAAACTAAGTAAAAGTGAAGAAGTCAGAAGGGAATTCAATTTACCCTGCAAACCAACTTCGGAGTAAGGCATTTACATTTATTTGTCAATAAATCCAATTAACATTAGAATGTAGTAACAGTTATTAGCTTCAAATATATTACCAGCATCGATAAAACATTACCAGTAACTGTGTTCTTTCTGCTTCGCTTCTATTTTTCCCAGCTCATCTTCTAAGCAGAGAAAGAATGTCATCAGCTGTGTGACGGTCCATGATTCACCAGAGTCCTATTGCTCCAGCAACAACAGTCCCTATACGGTTGAGTCGAGACCCCCTAACAACAACAGCTATGACACAAAGACCACCATCCTGGACAACTACAACAATGGAAACCCTCGCACCATCATCATCCCCCCTCTCAAAACCCAGAACAGTGAGGTCCTGAATGAGTGTGAGCGTCTGATGCCAGGTAAATGACAGATTTCTTGCAAAACATGGCCTCGATCATTGGATAGATCATCTGTTATGTGTTTATAGCTGCTCCTTTCCAATTCAGCAAATCTGTATCCTTTCCTGTGCAGATGCAATGAACCATCAGAATTCAGCTTACAAGTTCAAATCCACCAATGGAGTGGTGCCTGGCAATAATCACATAGCCGGGGGTGTAACTGGAGGCGGGTCCTACCGACAGCAGCGCTCAGGGCCACACCCCCTCCAGCAGCAGCCTCTCAATCTCAGCCAGGTACAATGAGAGGGTTCAACTATTGGGAACTTGTTATATTTACTATAACAATAATATCACTCGCACCTTATAAGGTCATATATGGTTCATATCTGATTAGCTTGGCTAAAGAAAGGGGAAAATCCACCCACTGACTCTACTTAATCTCTGTCATCCCCTCATTCAGGCCCAGCAGCACATGGTAGCCGAGCGTAACGGAGGACATCGGCGCCAGCAGGCCTACATCACTCCTAACATTGCCGCTCAAGCCCCGTACTCCTTCCATCACAATAGCCCCTCTCACACAGGCAACGTTCACCCACATCTGGCTGCTACGCACCTCCCTAGCCAGCCCCATCTCTACACCTACACAGCTCCTGCTGCTCTGGGTTCTACCAGCACTGTGGCTCACCTGGTGGCGTCACAGAGCTCGGCACGCCACGCGGTCCAGCACGGAAGCTATCCACCAAGCATCGTCCACCAGGTTCCAGTTAGCATGGGCCACCGTGTGCTGCCCTCGCCCACCCTGCACCACAGCCAGTACCAGGCCCAGTTCGCTCACCAGGCCTACATCAGCGCCTCGCCCGCCTCCACTGTCTACACTGGATACCCCCTGAGCCCCACCAAGGTGAACCAGTACCCTTACCTCTAGAGAAGACACTGACTGACACTGGAGAGCCTGACCCAGCGCTGCTGCTCCTTTCCTCAGCCTCAGCCCAACAAGAGCCCCGTCAACATCCCCAACATCTTCCCCTCGACCTCAGACGCAAACAGAGACAGAGGAACTTGCAATCCTCCTGAAACTGTCATGTATAACTTGAAGACATAACGACAGAGAGCAAAAGAAAAAAATACGATTCACAGCCTTTCTAGAAGGAAAAGTTTGGAGTTGAATTTTCGAGGGATTCAGTTCAAGAAATTTTGTTTTCTTTTTTTTTCCTTGAAAGGGCCAGTTTCTGCTTTCATTTGCCTATTCTTTACTCTAATAAGTCTCATTCGTTTTACAGGGAAGCGTGGAGAAGGCCTTTTGAGACAGCGGATGTTTTCTGGTTTGTTTTTTTTGCTTTTTTATTTCCCCCTTACATTTGGGAAGTGACTGTCGAACAGGGGTTACTGACTGGAGAAATCCCGAGAAATCTGGGAAAAGGTGGAATACGGAAACCTGCTGCTCTTCAAAGAAAAAAAATATTGATGGCCTTGAACTGTCTCAGTATTTCCAAATCACTCGTGGTGTGGGGAGAATAGAAAGGCAGCTCCTCCCACGCCACCTCCTCCAGCAGAGGAGGCTTCTGGAAATATAACCAAGAGAAGACAACAAACTTTTTAGTGTATTTATAGATATTTTTCCTTTCTGTTTCACCTTTATGATAATACTTCAGTTTTAGGTGTCTTAGCTGGGCCCCGTTCTTAGAATGTAGCAGTCTGCACCATTTTTTAATACGTTTTTCTTTTCCCCGGATACCAATAGATTAATTTGTTCCTTTTTTTTAAAATGTGATTGCACAAAGTGGTTATAATAACATAGGCATGTGCAACGTGATTGTCTGTGTGTGCTACTGTCAGCCATGCGTGTGTAGTCCACCTCCTCAAAACCCTCTTCAGTCTTTAGGTTTTGACCATTGTTTCCTCGTAGTGCCTTACAGATATAATGACACAGTTTACTTGGCTTGGATCCTGAAAGCCACAAGAGACTATAGCTATACTTAGAGACACACGTTTCCCTGATTTGACATCCTAATCGGGGCGGTTGTAGCTCTCTTCCAGGTGTAGGCTCAGCCCTTGCTGTTTCTTGTCCTTAATGACAGCGTACCGTAGATGACGAAGATTAATGTCAGAGGTTTTATCACGCCGAGCTTTTTTATTATGTGTGCATGAGATAACTTGCCTGGGGTACTTACCAAAGTCGTAGATAAATTCTTGCTACGTTTGCTGTGGATATTAATGTAAATGTGAAAATGTACAGTATAGCTGTAGCTGTAAACCTCTATCACGGTGGCACCCAAAATGTGGCTTTAGTTAGGATTTTGTTTCTTTTGAACCACGCGAGGGAAACGCGTGTCGTGATCGCAGAGCAACGATATTGGCTCAGTTTTCGTGTACAAGGAATGAGTTACAGTATAATGTTTGAGACTCAGCAGAGGCAGGTTAAGAGCTAGTCCGAGCGAAGGGCCTGACGGAAAGTGATTCTGTAAGGCTTTAGATGGCCTGGCTGCAGCAAAGAGACAGCGTGTTGAGGGTTGTTGAGAGAGGTACAGTGTAGGCATGAGTTAAGGGGCTGGTTGAAAGCATAGGGTCAGTTTAGCAGGGGACCGTGGAGGGCGGGGCGAAACTCTCGATTTTAAATGGAACTAAAATAGGAGCAAGTTGGCAAAGAGCAGGTTGATAGTAAACACTGAGCCCAAGCCGTAACAACATGTCCGAATGGCGTAACATTCGGACATTAATCCTTTTTTTGTTCTTTTCATTTGTTCCTCTTGTTGTTTGTTTCTGCAGCAAAGGTAATTGGAAGTTGATTCACGGATGTTTTGAAGGGAACAGAAGGGAAATGTCACAGCATACACCTGGAAGGGCACATTGTGGATGGTTTGTCATCGCTGTCCATTTGTCTTCGAACCAGGTTCACCACAGACACCGCCATGCCAGCCAGACAGGATACCCGAACACTTAGAGAACCAATAGGGCTGTCGCTTTGTGTGTTTGCTGCTTGATTTAATAGATTTCAATTTCTTGTAGCTAATAATAATGAATCTCCTTTGTCCTCTCGAACGCGGGCGCATCAGAACTGCTGGTGATTTAGTGAAAGCCTTCCCCTCTCCTTCATGGTATGCCATAGTACTTGCATTTGAAGTGATTTTTTTTCAACATCATCTTGAACTTTTTGACATGGCTGTAGTACATGTGTTTATTTTTAGAGATTGTTGCAATAATTCTTGTTGATGTTTTATCAGAGCGTGTGCGTGCGCGTGTGTGTTTTTATTATATGTCAGGCTCATTTCTGTTTTATAACCTGGGGGTTGATGTACAGTGATATTTAGTATTTTGTTGAGGTGGTTGCACCTGTGTAAAGTGTTGCAACACTGCCGAAGATGATAAGTGTTGAGTTGACGATGATCCACTGGGGGCCCTTATCGATACGTGCTCGTCTTGAGGATGCCACACCCAGGTTTGAAATCCAGCGGTCCCCCGATGGGCCCCAGAGTGGTCTTTTATCCCGGTACTTTCCTCAAAGCTCTCCCCTCCCCATCAGCTCCAGCATGCAAGCCTCGGGTCCAGGCGCTTAAAGATGTGATTACATAGTATGTTGCTGGTTACGTCGTTCGTTGTCTTTTTATTTGATATTATTTTATCTACTTAATTTCCTCTGGGTCATTGGGGCCTTAGCGCACACACACACATAAGGGAAGTGATTTTCCATGGAAGTCTTTTAGCTCCTCTGTTATGACACAAACTACTGAAACATTCCACTGTTTTGAGGGAATTTGGCATTACCCACGCTACACTGCTGTCCAGACCCCACTCCCCCACTCTTTTCAGGATGGGGCTAATGTCGACACACTCTGACTCTTTTGCTTGTCCCACCAAAGACTTTTACAGATCGATCATGTACAGCACAGCACAGTACAAGCAATCCTCCACAGCATTGCAGACAGGCAATAACTTCTGGTCTCATCTTTAAATGCTTTACAAGTGCTTTTGAGGACATGTTGTTTCACCACCATGAAATGTATATGTGTGTACAACGTACGAATGCACGGGGAGGATTTGGCATACTTCTTGCAAACAGCACAGCTATTTGTTTCTGGACATTTAACCATTAGAAGAGCTGCAAGGTGTTTGAAAGCTTTTGTTTTTTTAATGTTTCACTTTGATTTTTCCTCATATTTGGCCCCTGTTTAGATTAAATCAATAATTGTCTAAAATGATCAATTTTTCTGTTGTTGATGTTGTAGCTTTATTAGCAGTGTAAGAAAATTAATTTTAAAGGTTGCCATTGAGGAGAATGGCCCGTTAATTATTATGGAAATAATCAAAAATATACCAAGTATACCTTTAAAAGCGTGGTCACCTGCACAAAATGAATGTAATATGTGACCTGTGAGTGAAAGGACGTGGCAGGAATGGCTTTAGATCTTTTCTCCGTGGGTGACCATTAGTTTCATTTCGACACCATTTGTGGCCATGCATGATGCAATAACTAAACATTTGTTCTCCAGCGAGTTCCCACATGAGACTAATTATGTAAAGTTACCGGTATCGCGAGTTGGGGATATTGAATAATCGCTATTTTCTCAAATCAAACAAACAAAAATAACTTGATGTGTACGAAACATTTGTCTATCGTTCAGTTTCACTTAACCAATGTTTTGTGTTTTCTATGAAAAAAGAGGGGAATAAGAATATGAGCATTAATGTAGATCGAGTGACCTTACAATTACCAAAATGTGCTTAAGTAGAGTATAAAAATGTTTTCTGTTGCTGTGGTGAGTGTAGCCTTCCCAGCAACAACTTTATTCTTAAGTACTGCCTTCCAAATAACCAATAATACCTCCAAAGCTTTAAGGTGACGTTTAAATTAGAGAAAACATAAGGCAGCATCTTTCTCTCTCTCTCTTTATGAAGCCTGGCATTCTCCTGAGATACACTCAAACTTCCACTTTTGCCCACGGTGTCATCTCACATACTCGTCGTCCCGGAGCTTTGGAAACACTGAGAAACATTCCTGCGAGCGCGGCGCACGCAGTGCTACATTAGTCTTCTTCGAACAAACTCCTCCAAGCTGGCTCGAAGCTTAGTAAGCGAACAAGCAACCTGCAACCTCAAATCACACGCTTGTACGTCATTTGGCAAAGTCACAGCTGCTTCCCAAAGTACAAAAGGAGTTTAAGGACAGGTGTTAGGTGGATAAATCACGTGCTGATGAACTATTCTGTCACCAGGAAATTCATAATCTAGTTACACGAGCATTCTTGAAGCCCTTTTGTATGATTTTGTTGTTGTTTTGTTTTATTTTTTGGTTTTTAATATATATTTGTTAAGGGGATCTGCTCCTTTTGCTGGCTATTCTTTGGGGGAATTCAGGGTAAGGTGGTCAAGGTTTGATGCCGTCACTGACACTGGCGTCAAGTTATTGAAACTTAAAAAAGTGATTTCTTTACGTACTGAGTTAAAATTCATTTGATCTGCACCAGCCGATTACCCCAATCTGCAATCTTATGAGATGTTGGGCTCCACATTGAAGAACTTTAAACATTTGGGTTATTTTACCGGAATACTTGGTAGACCAAAGCTACTACATTCAAAGATGGATTTCCTTGTTTGTCTTAATCTTAGGATCACAGTCCCTTTTGGGATCCTCAGTATAATCAAATTATAATAATCAAGTTATAGTAGTTTTAAATAACTACTCGCACAAAGAAGGCGATAATTCAGTTTGTTAACATTTTCTAAAGACCTAAGAGCGCGTCAAACCCTGACCCCCTTTTGTGTCCATTGCTGTATGGTTTATCAATGGTGTAAAATCTCATTCTTTGTCGATGAAGCTAATGTGTGCTGCAGTATTTCCTAGTATACTTCTCTGTTTATTGTCTTTTCTTATTTACTTTGGTTTATTGGGGTGTGATGTCTCATTATTTCAATCTGTTGACGTAGCGTTCAATGTATACCCTGTTCCTTAGCCTAATATTAAGTATGTTATGAGAATGGATATTTTACTGGCTTTATAGAATGTTTAAATAAATATAATAATGACAATAAGAAAAAGGATTAATTAAACCTCCTAACAAGTTGAGTACTTGCTACTAAGCGCTTGTGTTACCATTATGATGTCGTGTGCTTCTCTTAATCATTTTCGTTGTAGAAAAATGGAGTGAATTTATATTAGGCTTCGAAAAAACTAATGATAGCATTGTAAATTTTACAGGAGGATTTTAACAGACAAACAGCTTCGTCAAATAGAAGAATATAGTTATTTTAATTGTCCTCTTTACTAACTGTAGGGTGACAAGGGGCTCCCGTTGTGGTGAACTATGTTATAGCTTGTTATTCACTGTTACTTTTGATCATTTTTTCGGTCTCCGAGGTGAATCGAGTTATTAATGAGAATTTGTATGCTCACATATGCATATTGTATATGTGTAGAAATGTAATCACACTTTGTCTTGGATTTACATTAAACTGTTAAGTCACAGCATCGGTCTCCTGTTGTCTACTGTGGGGTATATGTGTGTGCATGAGTTAGGCTCATTCTTTGCACCCAGCATACTGTCTCTTGCAAAACCTCAGAATTAAGTGCAGTTTGACTGCAGTGTGTGATCTAGAATTAATTAATTAAAATGTCTGGGCATGGCTTATTGTGTATTACAATTAAATCAACATTTTATGCACAAGTTTGAAAGAAACATTTCATGTCATGCAATAAATACAAAATTGGAAACCAACTTCCAGCCTGTAAAAAACATATAAAAGAGATTTTTTTATTTCTTGCCTTATTTTATTTCACAGTTGTAAATGGTTCAGGCAGAGCCCATTTTATACCCTATAATATGTAAGGTCATCATAAATTTACACATTTTTGAATCTGCACACAAGCTACAGCTGTTATATCAATGTGGTAGTATAATGTAGGTCTTAGTATTCTCTGAAAACAATGAAGTCTCACCTTTTAACCATTTAAACTACTTTATTTTGCTCATTAGCTACACGCATACATTTTATGGAGATTAAAACACCATAATGCTACTACGTCACGTTGGGTTTTTCACGACATTTTCATCCACTGACCACAGCAAGAGTCAGAGAGAAATAAGTAAAAAGAAACTGCTTTAACATCGGCAGCAATGGCTACACACAACACCATCACCAGGTGGCGGTGTTCGCCATGATGTTCACTTAGAAACTTGCGCTGACGTGATCAGGTATGCTAATCATCTCCATTTATTTGCAACCACAAAACTCTGCAATGGGCAACGTTTACACGCTGCACCACTGGGCCCCGTCTTTGCCAGAAGGATATTTAATTTATCTTTACATAGAGCATTAACTTGTTTTCAGAAACGTGTTAAATAGCAACAGAAACAAACGAATTAATTGTTTGATCCCACATCCTTCAAAGTCTCACCACCATAAAGATAAGACTCAGGCTTGTAAATGTAATGTTAACTGATCTGCATATAATTACATATTAGGGTAATAGAATATTTTTCGTTTGAACTCAGTAGCGGAAGAAGGTCAACTCTATACAGCCAATAAAAATATAATAGCTATACCTTGGGGTGAGTGCATCAATGCGTGAGGTTGCCGTGGAAGCCGCAGACGCCTCCTGACGAAGACCAACCTAATATTTAAAAGGCCACCGTGACAGAAAAGAGGCTGAACCAATGGGAATACGCCTTAGCAAATTAGAAACTAATCAGATCTGTCAGAGGGCGGGGCTATCCCAATCCTCGGGACGAGAGAAGGTAACTGTTACCAAAAGAGTGTCAGATGAAAGCCAGTCGCCAGTTCGTGCACACCACGTATACACTGCAAAAACTTCAAAGGCACGCAGGTGGGCACGAGGACGTTAATGACAAAGCTCCACACAGCATTTCATCCAAGGATATCCTCTCCTCACGCTCACAAAGGAACTGATAGAGTTGGAGCTCCCTTTCTTGGTAAGTCTGTGTGCGCAGCTATGAGCTGGCTTACAGGAATGGCAGGGGGCGAATTGAGAAGGAAAAATCGCTTTATGTATGCACTGAGCGCAAGCTTTGGGATATATCATCAAATTATTTTGGCTAGGCAGCGTTTAGCGTTTTCCTGTCAGACTCAAACGAGGGATGGAACCTGCTTTGTCTAGCTAAATGAAAAGCCACATGACCATTAAGCTTGCAAGTAACGGGACGGGATGTAGGACAAGAGACTACTGTATCATGATAAGACCCGCTGTGAGAGCGTCTTAAAGCTAGCCATACATCCGAGGGATGAGGTCTGTGCTGGATCGTCTTTTGTCTTTTTGACCTCCTTACAGATTTGTTCCCCTTATATGGAGTAAGTTGCTTTGTTTTGTTTATCTGATGGGATAATAGTCGCTGTTTTCACGACCAATTTGGCCATGAGTGTGAAAACTGCAGGATAAATAAGGGAAATACTCACTTTTAATCAACGATCCAGGGCATGGATAAAAGAAAATGTGTTGCTCCAATCATCCAATGATATCTGTTATTAATGTTACCCTAAAATTGCAGGTTTGAAATGATTTAAGTAGTTTTCACTTGTTCTTCAGCTTACTGGGGGATTCTTAAGTTAACGCAGTGATACTCAAGCAGGCTGTTCTTAAATGTCTCACTGTTGCTTCTTTTCAACAGTTTTTCTCCACTACAAAGACATGTGATGGAATAAGGGGCCTTAAAGTGAAGAAGAGCAAACTAAGGCGCTCGCAAAAACCTAACCTGCGATTGTCTTTTTGGAGTGAATCTTCTCTCCTTAACCGGATGACATGCCTTGACTCGACACCCACCGTACCATGGCAGGTTTAGTCTCCACTGTGTGTTTGGTGGTGATGCCCAAAGCTCTCATGCACACCCACAGCCAACGTGCTGCGCTTCTGGTGGTAACGGTGTTGTTAATAGTGATCGCAGCTGACTTACCTGGGGCAGGTAAGAGAACACTTTTTCTTTTTTCGCTGACTCACACAACATGATCCACTAAGTACCTTGTGTTACATAAGTGGCACGGATCAATATCGTGTCCAACATTCAGGTAGCTTTGAAGAACAGCATTTAGAAATAATATTCCAATTGAGTTCAAGTTGCAAATAAAAATCGAATCGGCACACGTTAATGTTTATTTCAGATTAAGAACGCTACAAGGAGTGTATCTGGGATTCTTTTGATGGTTAGATTTGCAAATTCTAAGTCTTTTTTTGTGATTTTCACTTAATCTAACTGAATAACTGCACTAACCTGAAAGCAAATGTCACTATTTCACACACATGTTGTCTCTTTTTGTGATACTATTGTGTTAATGTATCCATGATCCATTCTGGGTGCAATCAAGATCTTTATCTTGATGGGTTTGCTTCTGGTATAGCTTACGCTTGCTCATCCTGATGACTGGTCAGAGAGAAATAGGAAGCCGCGAGGCATTAGTCAGTTTCTCTATATAATGTGTTCATTGTTACAAATATGTGCTGTATTTTAACAATATCTGACAACTGTTATAACCAGTCACATCCAGACGATGCCTTTTTTGTGGGCCATTGAACAGCGTCGCTCATATAGTTGGGAGGTTGTTATTATTACAGGCCGTGTATAAGACAACTTAACCAGTCAGCTTCCAGTCATAAGCTTGCTTTCCTTAAGTGTAAGCCACTATTGCTAACTTTTTTCCTTAAAAAGGGCCTTAATGACAAAGTCATGAGCCATGAAATCATGAAATATACATGAATTCGTTTTTATTTGTCACTTCATTTGTGGAAACAGCTTCTATGTCTGTTAGTTCGCTTCGGTGTGAACTTACCACTGTTATGATTTTCATGAGAACAGTGCTTTCTGCCCTGATGCAGTCACACTGAAGACTACACAGACACATCCTTGAATCAGAAGTGACTCAGTTCCTCTTGTACACAGAGTCTGGGGTTAAACCAACTTCCAGTAACTGTAGAAAGAGAAAGTGTCTAAACCCTCCGAGTTGATGGGTGCTTTGTCCGGGCTTAATTTTATTGATAGTGACATTATCCCACTAACACACTGGCCAGTGAAAAAGACCGTGTTTAGAGGGTAGCCAAAAACTCATGATATTGGATGGTAATAGGATTATGTATTAAATGCCTGGGTGAAAACCTTGTGCAGGAAATTAGGCATTAGCGAGTCTTGAACTCACACTTGTTTGATAACACCTCCATTCGCAGCTTTTTAGCGCAGGCTATCAGCCATTTGTTATATTGCAGTTTTTCTCAGCGTGTAGCTAAAATACTATCAAATCATTTGGTAAAGCACGACATCTGATTGCAAGTTTGATACACTGACATGTGTGTTATTTGCATTTGATTGTCATTTTTAATTAGCATTCAGAGATGAACATATTTCTTGTGATAGCCTTCTAAAGGATACGCTAGATATACGTCGATGGTTTAACATCTATTTGTTTATGGTTAAACATTTTAAGGCTGTTTTGTTTGTTTCTTTTTTTGTTTGTTTTGTAAGAATTCACCTGTTTATTTTCTCATTTATTTAGCAAGTGGCTAATTCTGTGGAAAATACTGATCAAATCTGAAAGTTTCTTTTTAGATTTTTAAATCTTATTTCAGATCAAATGTTCAAAATTTGTTTTTTTTTTAGAATTAACATTTTTTGTTTTCATGGCAGAACAGAGGAAGTAAATAACAACAACAGCAAAAAAGCCATTTTCATCCTTCGTGTCCTATATTTTGATAAATTGGTATTGATGATGATGATGCTGACTAAATAAGACCCTTTCAGGAGCATCTTATAGACACTTCTCCTTTAATTTGGACAAATCTCAGGCAGCTGCTAAATCTTCCACAGTAGCCTGTTTCATTTTAAGCATTTTCCATTTTTTTTTAAAAATCAACATTATGGCAAAATTTTATTTATTTACTTATTTATTTTGAAAAGTGAAGTTAGGAACTCAGCATCTTGTAGAGCCCCCTGAGGAGGAAGGACTTTGGTTCCTCTCATTAGATCTTGTGATTCTGCAGATAAAGCAAAAATGGTATGGAGTATAAGAACTAGCTCTGCTAGTTATCCTTCTAGTTGGATTGGTACAGGTACCTGCCCACGTTCAGGCTGCCCACTACAGAGCAGTCTTATTTTTTGTGGAATGTAAAGTTGTTTTTATCTTGTGACTAAAACTCAAACAAAGCTTTGTAAAAGTATTTAAATAAATATTGAAAAAGGAAATTAATAGAATTCAACAATAGGAATTTTTGGATATTTGTTGGTCTGATAGCAGAAGTGAAAAATAAGGTCTGATTAATATACATTTGTACATTGTGTTAGGTGTGTAATACAAAAATATTGCTGCTTTGTTGAAAGGAAAATTTCTTTTACACAATTAAGAGGTGTAACCATTGCTGCTCATACAGCTACTTTAATGTCAGATACACTTTCTAGCTCTTATCTGGTGACACGAGGCTGTAAAATACGTACTCGTTATCCTGCACTGGGAACTAAAATGCTTGGAATAAAGGTTCTGTTCTTCAGTTGTAGGCTGTGATTGTGAGATCACACATTTTGCTCATGGTCTTCACCCATCACTGTTCACTTCACTTTGTTCATCAGCAACATGACAGCTTTCCAAGTTTCCGTAGTCTGTATCAACACTGATGTCACCAGTCTAACAGCTTTCCTCTTTCAGTTTCTGGGTCAAATAGAGCATGGCGACCGACGTCTTATTGTTCCTCCAGACCCAACACCACACAGGAGACCCATGTCCTGACTTCTGTCAGGCTTCTCCTCTTAACAGTTTCTGTTAAAGAAATAGTTCGGCATGTAAACTTCATATCTGAATTGAAAAATATGGAAGATGCTGTTCGAAACTTATAAAATGCCCTTGAAATTTTACCTCAGCAGTACCTCTCTCTCTCTCCACACCACAATCCCTGGCAAGTTCAGCATAGAAAGCTGCAGGCCAGCAAAGTCCTGTCTAATTACCAGTGTAGTCTGTTTCCATGTGAAATGCGATCTGTGTGGGATGACAATATGGGCATTCATTATTCATTAGAGCTGGAAGCCAGTTGCAGATCAATGGTTAGAACCTATCAAAAGCCAAACACTGGGTACTTTTGCACTCACCAGGCCTGGAGGCCGAGCACAACGAGCTCCTGGGAAGCAGCCAGTGGCCGACCTTGCCTACTCACTAGCCTCTCCTAGCATTATTTGGCTCTGCTGAGAGTGGTAGAAGCTGGTCAAGAGACAGCGAATGATGTGACACTGACGAATATTTAACTCAAGTCTCCAGTGTTATTATTAACGTCATTATTTCTCTCGATAATCGTGTCTGATAGCACGTATACACATCACAGTTTTGATATAGTCGGCTGTTCTGCCAATGGCTGCACTCGAGTTTGTGTAATCTTTTCCACTTGCCTGCTATTACCTGCATCTTGCTCGTGGGTTGTGATGTGAAGGTGCCATAGTCTGGCCCATGAATGTACATCTGGTAGTGATTTTGTGTACCCTTTTTTTGGTGGGGGTTATTTTCCACCAGAGAATCACGAACCTACACAGCATCTTATTTAAAAAAAGACTAGTTGATTTTTGTTGTTTGTTTTTTGAAAGCCAGACATTATTACTTATTAATATTGTGTTAGGATTAGATTTTGCCATTTTTTGGAGCAGATATATTCAAATAGTATAAAACAGAATTATAATAGCTGCAGTAATATTATAGGAACTGTCTGTTTGCTATTGACTTCCTTCCTTCCATATGTGATTATTAGCATAATATTTATTAAATTCAGCATCAAAGCAAACATTGCATTCTATCCAGTTCAATATTCTGTATTCTGCTTTTTAAAGATTAGATTTGAGAGAAATTAATAAAAAATGGTCTTATTGTTGTTGAAAACCGAGAACTTGGCTGCCTTCCTCTGCAAAAGTTGTTGGTTACAGAAACACAGAGTTGTAAAACTTTCATTATTAAATACATTTCCCTGACTTTGCCTACAGTTTCTTATACTAACAGTCTGCCAGTGTCAGGAGCTTAAAATGTGCAATGCAGAGTTCATAATTTGACAGGAGGCCACATTGAGGCCATATTGCGCTGAGCCCAAATCTGCTCTGATGAGCTGCAGCTGATTATTTATATATTTATCAGAGCAGATGGCTCGGTTCAGCACGGCCTTCTTTCAGCTTCTCCAGGCTAAATCATTTTGTTTTGGCCCTTTCAGGATTACTGCACCCACTTAGAAGCCAAACAGTAAGCATTTGACCAAACCCTTCAGACAAAATTAGTTATTTGAAAGCAGCTTCCTACGAGCTTTATAGGGAACTTAACCTCGCCCAGCAGACAGTGTTTGTTAATCCAGAACGTAACGTCTGAGAGTGTAATGAGACAAAATAGAAGAGGCTGCTGACTGATACAGTCCTCTGGGCCTCTCTGCTTACAATTCTTTGCCTTCCAGTCTTTAAAGAAAATCAAGACTTTAAAAGTGAATGAGCGTGTCCAGATTTCGAGTTAAATATTCAAATACATCATCATAACCTCCCTCTCTATGGTGAACCCATCTCTTTTTTATGCCCACCTTGCTGTTGTCTTAAAAACAAGTATTCCCTCAGGAAAAAGAAAACAAAAACAAAGGTCACATTAATATTTGATGGTATTTTAAGTGCAGGCATGACCCCAGTCAGGTCTCACGTTCATTTTTGGTCAAATCAGAACAGTCTCTCTAACTATGAAACTTAATGTTAAGTTTCATTTATTTCCTTTATTTGAGTCTCATTGGTAACTGTAACATTTGTATCTGGTTTCTGTTTATAGGCCGTACTTTGTTGATTTAAGTCTCTTCTTTAATCTTCCGCTGCTTGGTGTAAGCTGACTTCAACAAGTGTCTGCAGTGCATAAACTGTGTGTTTATAATAAATGTACCCTCTATAGCTCTGACGTTTGGGTTTTTTCTGTCAGGGGAGCTTCTGTAGTTTTGGCAGAGACACTGATCTAATAGAACTCTGCTGATAAAAACAATTAAATCTTTCCCATCCTAAAAGCTTCCCTGATAAACCAAACGTCAGCACTGATTGTATGACTGCTCTCAACATACACGGCTCCTGCCAACTGAAAAGCGCCAGTCACGCAACGGGCTGAGCTGAAAACAGAACCATGTGTGGGGTGTAGTTAACATTAATGCTAAAAAGACCCTTTCTTCTGTCCTCTTTCCCCCCCCGAATGATACTGCCATTAAATTACTTTCTTTTTTAGCAAAAACGAATCTGGCAAACACAGGAAATTGTGCTATTATAGCACTCCTTCACTGGTATCTCAAGTTTCTTGGTTTAAATAGACATATGTGCTTGCATGGATTAATGTCTTTGCTTTGTGTGTATTTACAAACACATCTTTGTGTTGCTATTTGGCTGATTCATATTGTTTAAGTAACCGTATTCCAGTAATCGGTTCCTATAAAATTTCCCTGTAAAATCAGCTCTGACCAGTACAGCAGGACCACATATATCTTTGTGGGATAATTGTAGATTTTTATTAGTTTTTTTGTATAAAGACTGTTTGCTGAGTCTCTTCCACTCAAAAATATGCATACTCATCCTCGTCGACTTGGATTAAAGCAGATGGAGACAGGAACACATTAATTATTATTTTCGGCTCCTGAAAATGCCCTCGCACACATGTTTACGTCTGTCGCTTCTTACATCCCGAATCCTTTTTTTCAGGAGCACCGAGTCATTGCATTGTTCCCTCTTTCTGTTTATATGTGAGCGCAGTGTCTCGTTGAATAAAGGAGACAAGTGAAAGGTATTTTCTCTGATTCTGTTCCAGACGTCAACAAGAGTGCTGTTTGCTGACAGGCATTATTAGGTCCCCTCTTTGGGCCTTGGGATCTGTTTTCATGTGAAGACAGGAATGTCAAAATAACATTTCTGCTAGCAGGATCGGTTTGTTTTAATTATTATGAGCTTCAGCATTGTGTGTGTGCAGTACAATTATAATGGATTGGGTTTGCCACTTTTTTATAAATATCTTTCTTAGTTTACATTATACATTTTTAATAAAAAACAATGTGGAAAATGTAAAAGCATAATTCTAAAATGCATTTTTCAGTCTATGTGAGCCTCGAGTCTGGCTGAGTGAAGGAGACCAGTGAAAGGTATTTTCTCCGATTCAGTTCCAGCGCAGTGCTGTCTGCTGAGAGGCATTATCAGCTCTTTGTTTGGGCCCTGGGAACTGTTTTCATAAGCAGACACCGAAGGCAAAATCACATTTCAGCTTACTTGGAGGATTTCCTTTTTGTGTGTGTGTGTTCATGATGTAGGCTTTACTATTGTGTGTGTAAAGTACGGTTATTGTACGTTGTTATCTTTTCTCCTTTTTACAATTTTACTCTGTAAACTTAATTCAAAACAGAGAATCATTCAAATTTGCAATCACTCAAAATTCCTTAAAATGATGTTTATCTGACGGTTTAAATAAAAATGCTGCATAAAATATTTAAACTTTTATCGCTGCATCATGCTCGCACAAATCAACCGGCTTTTTGTGCAGTTTGGCTAAAATGGATAAATGTGTAATCGATTATGCAACCTGCACACTGGTCACTGCTCTGATGCTACTTAAAAAACTTGAAGTAGGTTCTGCCTTGAGTGCAGTCTCTTCTGTTTTTGATTGGAGGGATTTTAGAGAGGATCATTACATCAGCCACCATCGGTAATAATCCCTCTCTTGTCAGAACCTTTTTTTACATGATTGCTGGCAGTCGTTCAACCCCAGAGCTGCCTGTATAAACGGAAGCTGAACAAACCATCCAGATCACAGAAAGAGTGTTATTTTTGTGCCATCACTTGCTTGAATATGGAAAAGTTTTCACTCAAGCGCCTGTTGTTGATGAAAAGCAATCAGCAGATTCTGTATGTTAAATTAGAATAGAATAGAATAGAACAGTCTTTATTGTCATTGTACATGTACAATGCACCACACCAACTGTGCAGGTATAAAATACTGCACAATTTATCTGTAAGGTTTGCTTAATGCAAGGAGAAAATGCCCCCACTTAAAAGTTTGCAATCACTGTTGTTGTTGTAGTGAAACAGGTTAACGGCCAAATCCACATTTGTTTAAGTGTATGAGCACTTTAAGCCTTTTTAGCTCAGAGAAAATCTGGGCTAAAAGGGACACTGAGATCCGATGAGCTGGAATTACTGGGATGTTACTAACTTATGATTTGCAATGAATAAATGGAATTTCTGATTCCTACATGATGAGTAATGCGACGTATTCGCTGGTTCAGTCCGTCCTGTGTCTGTGATTAGCTTCATTGGCAGTAAAATAAGGTTATATCGTCAAAATAAACATTGGAAATAATAATTTTTTTAAAAAGGTGACTGCTGTAGGTGGGGGAGTGAGATTAGAAAGGGAGAAGAGAAACTGGGACACTGTCATGTACGTTTGCTGAGGACTTGACATTTATGCTCTCCTGACCTGGTGTGCGGAGGTGTCCATCTGCACGTGTCTCAGTGCTTAATCATTTCACAGGCAGGCCGAGCAATGAGCGGCCAGCCGAGTGTGACGCGCTCCTCTTTCAGGGAACAGGTGGTAGCGCACGATAGCCTTCTAGTCCATTGTTCATTTTTTTTGCACTCTGTAATGTTAGCCCTAACTCGGGCTGCTGTCTGTCACACTGAGCCGAGGGTGTCATCAAAGATTAGCCTTCAAGTATGTAGACTGTGCATATTTAAGTATTACAGATAGACAGTCAATTTTTTTGTATGTTTGTAATTCAGCTTTTGCAATTTAGTGTTGTTAGATTTGTTCTAATACATCAGTAATTAAATGTTGGCTGTCCATTTTCCTTCATCCTGTCTTTACTTACCACCGTGATAATTATCATCATCACCATCGCCGACATCTCTGCAGTTATCATTGTTATCATCATTCTCCTGTCAATCATTGTTTTTGTGTTAGATGTTTTTGTCAGTAATCTGTTCTTGGTTAATAATCACAAATGTGACTGTATATGAAACCCTGTGTCGCTGTAATGGTGTGTTGAGCTGAGGTGACAGTTTGAGGTCTTGTTTAACAGCGTGACCTCAAACATCAGCATTGTTGTCCAACATGCTCTTATATAAAGCTTGTCTGCACTGTCTTTGCTTCTTGTTTTATATATCTGTAGCTCCAAACATCTTTTTGTTCACAGCCAAATGAGTTTGACTTAATTAAGAGTTATTTAGCAGTTAAAATAGCATCTTTCTCACAGTTACCTATAGAAGATTTGCTGCCACTGTAGAATGACTTTCGTTTCTCTGCTGTGTTCTCTGTAGAGACTAGATGACTAGATGCCGCGAGTCCTTCTATTTTAGTGTTTCTCCTGTTATTGTGTGCTCAGTGCAGTGTGCACATGCATCTGCCCAGCTGTGTGTTACATCCCTGTGGGTTCAAAGATTTGGCACAGAAACCAAGAATCTTGGAAAATGTGCAACACAGACTAGCCTTCACAGAAGAAAGACTTGGCTTTTCTTTTCCAAGTCCTTTCCAGCATGCTCTATTATGCTAGCATGTTGACTTGATTAAGGTACCAGCGTAGGTTATAATTAAGCTACGAGATTTCTCCTGGGCCAAGCCAGAGGCGTCTGCTTGTATGACTCGATGCAGTAAATTGAAGATGATGGCCCCAAAATGCATTTTATTTTTGTTGATGTTTTTTCTAAGCGATGCGATCTGCACTAGCGCTGTTAAAAATAGTCTTCTCCCTTAGCTTATTCTGTGGCTATTTTCAAGAGTGCATGATTCTGCAGAGCGTCTGTGAACTACAAAAAGCAGCAGCCTTTGCAGCTGCTGCTAAGTCACTATGTAGAGGCTGTTGGTGGCTAGCTTCTGGCAATGACAACAATGGTGCCTTTGAAGTCTTGCTCTGTTCAAGACCTACTTTCAGTGACAAATTTAAGACTTACAGTCTGCACCAAGTTTATTGAAAAGAGTTTGTTTGTAAGGCTCAGTGCAGACGTGAGCCTTGCATCAAGTCATTTAGCTATCCATAAACCCAACAGCATTAATAAACATATCATTTATTGTAAGCAGGCACACTAAGTCACCCGGTCTCTGATTATCTGTGGTTGTTTTGTTGTGATGATTTTCCGCCATAAACTCGTGAAACAAAGACATCTTCATTTTTATAACCGTGTTTTTCGGTCAGTTCAGTCAGTGGACAATTAAATCATCACAACAGATAAACAGCTGCCATTAACACTGGTAAAATCATTTGATTTGATAATAGGCCACTATTAGCAACAAGGCTGGTAATGGATAATAGTTATGTTTAACTGACAGTGTTAAATTCTTGCACAGTGTTAGTAAGACTGCCATGCATTAAGGTTGGTGAAACATATTTGGGTATATGAAAGAGGCAAACATATGCAGATAAGTGTAAAACATCTATTTTCCATTAATAATTAAAGAATTGTTCCAGTTCATGTAGGCAGTGTTAAATATGCCAGGCAGTGGCTTGTAATCAAGACTCTTCCCAAATTAAATCATGCATGATGTGCATGTACTTTGTTACGCAATATGGAGTGCTTTGGCACCTAAATAGAGTTTGAAATGCGTTGCGTAAGCGGCATTTGCTATTTCTGCATTTTGACTGCTCAAAAGTCGGCCTTAATGATTTTAATGTTGTGTGCACGCTGTAGAGGGGCTTGCTGATGAGCTGAAAATTGCACCATCCATCAGTTCGAGATCAGGTGCCATGAAAAAGGGTCTTAAATGCACTCTCGAGAGTTCATTGGTAAGATCTTAAGACATATGGTCCGTGCGTGTATGTCAGCATATTCACAACTGGAACCAAAGAAATCTGTCAGCTTTTCTTTGCTTCCCCAATGATTTTCACATCACTAGCCTGTGAGACCGTCCTTGCTCTTTTATTCTAATGACATTTTCTTTCGTTTTTGGTTTTTGTTTGTTTGTAGCCACTTAAGCAAAGGAGAGTTAAACTAGTGACTGAGTCTAATTATTTTTCTCAGGAGTCTGATACTGATAAGAACTGATCTATGTACAGGCTTTAGGTGACATACAGTCGAAAGGTTTTCTGCGAAGCTATCTCCACTTTATCGATCTGAAATTTAAATCTGATCAAGCTATTTTAAATATAGTATTGATTTATTGTAAGTATAAATTCATCCGGGTGCATTGTCTTCATGTTCACTGTTTGTTGCAAATGGACATCATAATGGACCCTGTTCCATTATGATGTCCTTCCATTATATCTTTTTAAACCCTTATAGATGATACAGTTGATGTTGGCCATTTCGACACCAGTAAACATAACACCAATGTTCACTAATGCAATGCCGGTCCAGTTATACAACATGGCTTAGAGTGGGTAGCCTCCCTGTCTGCCGTGAAAAGTCGTGTTTGCTCTCATCTTGGCTCGGTGTGCAACAGTTTAAACACACTTTTTTTGGCAAAAATCACACATTCAACACTGACTCCATCACACTCCTTCATTCCTGTTAACAGACCAGAGTACAAAGTAAACATTCACAAGGGATGAAATTACAGTTACTGATTCATAGGGCTGATATGAGATTCAAGCTCAGCAGGGTATTTCTTTGTCTTTTTATTACTTAAACAACCATTTTCAGCAATAAAAATTAAATGGTAAAATGATTTCTTTAGAATTAGCCTCTTTTTCAGTCATTGTCTCTCTAAATAATTTTCCCTATGTTTCCTGTACTGATACGAAGCATTGTCTTTGTTCCTCTGCAGATGAATCTCCTTTGGACTCTACACATGATCCCATGGGATTTCTTGGAGATATCCAAAGTCCTACATCATCACCATTAGCCTTACCTGACTCGCATTATACTGCCTTTGAGACTCTAGACTCACCTGGTGCCCTCCCATCCAATCCTGAACCAAGCCATGAAGTTAGGACTGCTGATAACATTCATAGGGGGCATATTGCATATGAAAACTCCAAAGTCATCATGTTAAGAGATGCCTCTGCAGAAGAGCCACACACTCTGACGACTCCAACCGTAAGACCATCTGTACCTGTGCGGGAGTCTAGTCCACAGTTTCAACGACCAGCTGAACTCTCCTTAGGCTGGAAGCTGGCGAGGTCATCTCTCTCAGAAGCTCAAACAAAGTCCCAGCTACAGCCTTGGGAAAATATATCCATAACATCAGTAAAGCCTTCTCCAACACCCCAGCTAGGTCTTAATTCTGAGAAAAGGATGACCTTCCAACCTGAAGGGCCTCTCGGGCCACCTATTCAGACTTTCACAGACCTTTTAGCAGAGGACTCACATATGAAACCAATGCATGCAGACCAGCTGAGCTCCAGTAATCCCCCACTGGAAAACAAACATGCATATGATATAAACATGCTACCCAACCCAGATGAGATTCAGTCTCCTGGCTACAAGGTGCCTTTCATCACCCCCCACCCTGCATCACCTTCATCTGAACCCACAGAGCTCTCTCCAGAGGACTTCTACCCCACCAACACCATGGAAGTAGACTGGGGGTCTGGGGACTACTTGGAGACGATGTCTTTTTTCAATGCAGATAGAGAAGACTATTCTCTGGTCACCAAGGTGCCCTCCGACTCATATGATCTAGAAGACTATACAGAAACTTATGACACGTCCTTCCCTTCCAGAGTGGGCATATCTCCCTCATCCCTGAATCCTCTGTACGTTTCCCCTTCCCCCAGCCTCGTGACAGCGTACAGCACCGTAGTTTCTCCTAGATCTATTTATCCTTCCTCATTTTCAACAACAGTTCAGTTTTCCCTGGAACCTACTCCAACACCTAACAGTGACGTGCCTGACATTTCAGACGTAGATTGGTCAGATACGTACACAATTCAACCGACAGATGTCCTTTTGCCAGACATGAACAGCTTGGAATATTATAACAATCAGCTGACCAAGGAGAATAACGGTTCAGAAAGCGGAGCTGAACACAGGGGGAACATTACTGTGGTGTCCATCAGTACTACAGACAGCACACCTAACAACAGCTTCAGCAATGATACAAAAGTGATTGAAGAGGAGTCCTCCAGTGATCTCTCGGGGCTTGAGCCTCATGATGAAACGAGCTTTGTAGTAACCACAGAGGAGAGTCCTCAGGTGGCCAATGCCTCTCAGCCTTTTCTTGATCCTTCCATAGTCCCAACGCATTCCCTCCACTCCTTTTCTTCTTCGGATGGTCAGGTGTCCACCACAGATTGGTCTGCACATACAAACAACGTTGGCCTGGATAGCACTCCAATTACAGAAGCTGTGCAGCCAAGTACAACGCCTTTGCTGCCAGAAGATTTAAATTTTGCCTCCTCTCTTACGTATGTTCATTGGTATGTTACAGAGTCTCCCCCAAAAAGTACTATGGATGCAACTGCTGTCTTAACTGCAACTATAGACTTCTCCCCTGTTCCCACTGAGCCTGCTGCCAATAGTACAGCCGGTACAACAGAATTAGCTCCTGAAGAGTCTGCTTTTACCAATGATCCAACTCTCAATGCAACTATAGTTTCAACTGAATCCACGCCTCAGAATGTGACTCTGCCCCCTCCATTTGTGATGGGTGATCAGGGGGTGACTGAAGATGGAGTTGACACCCCAGCCACACTGACCTATATCCCAACCAGTAGTGTAGTTAATAAAGTCTCTACTACACCCACAAGTACACCTGCCACAACTACTCCCCATCAAGCCACAACCAGAGTTACTGCCACCTCTGAAGCCTCAACTATTGTCAACATCATCTCTACCACTGTTGGTAAAATCACAGCTATAGCACCAACATCAAGATCGTACCTCTGCAACGTTAACAAACCCGCTTATTTGATCAGGATCGGTAAGTTAGGCATTTAATGTGTTTTGTCTTACTTAACTGTGCTTGAAAGAGTTATTTATAGACAGCAGAGTATACGAGAGACATTGACCATTAGCTTGTGCTTTTTTCACAAGGTTTTCCAGCCGGGGCCACTGTAGGATATGCTAAATCTCAGGTCAGAGACATTTTGAAAGGGGAATTTAACAAATCAGTGGAACTGCAAGTAAGTTTATTAAACATATTTCCATATATTTTAAATAATGCAAGGTGTCAACCATTTTTTTGCAATTAAGAAAAATATGGGGGAAAAATGGGTTAGCGCTGTTGCTGCACAGCAAGAAGGTCCTGAGTGCAATTCCACCATAAGCCCGGGGTCTTTCTGTGTGGAGTTTGCATGTTCTCCCTGTGTTTGCGTGGGTTCTCCCCGGGTACTCCGGCTTCTTCCCACAGTCCAAAGACATGCACTTAGGTTAATTAACCTATCCCCACTATCTAAATTGCCCAGGTGTGAATGCAGGCATGAATGTGAGTGCGAATCCTTGTCTGTCTCTGTGTGTTAGCCCTGCGACAGACCTGTCCAAGGTGTACCCCGCCTCGTGCTCTGTGACAGCTGGGAGAGGCTCCAGCGCCCCCCGCGACCCTGAAAAGGATAAGTGGAAGCGAATGGACGGATCATAATAACAATAATAATAATGTATACTTTATTGATGCATTTAACCCATTCACTCAG
This sequence comes from Haplochromis burtoni, assembly GCF_018398535.1. Lineage (NCBI taxonomy): Eukaryota > Metazoa > Chordata > Actinopteri > Cichliformes > Cichlidae > Haplochromis > Haplochromis burtoni. Next base: position 877,570 of record NW_024582488.1, on the reverse strand, counting down.
TGAAGCAGTGGACAGCCACTATTCAGGTGCCCAGCAGTGTGTAGGGATGGTACATTGCTCAGGAGGTTCCTCGGGGTAGCCATTCAGTGGATTCAAACCCCCGACCTTCCGATCATGGGGCGACCACGCTACCTACTGAGCTAGATGTTGTTAGATTTTTGAGCAATTGAGTGAACGGAGTTGTAGTGGCTCACACAGAGTGTGGGTGTAAATTGGTGGTATGCGTTTATGTGTTAAAAGTATAGTCTATGTTTGTGTTGGGGTGTTTTTGTGATTGTCACAGCGCCACATACAAACTCAGCCAGACCACTTCTGTCACATTGAGTTCCAGACGATACACAGCCTATTTAACATAAGTTACTTAATGTACAGTGTGTCTCTTTAATACAATTAATTTCTGCTTTCTTAATGTAGGTTGTGGATCCACCACCAAAATTTGTGTTTCGAGTGGTGTCTGGTCCGGTCGTGTACACAGGCATGTCTGTCGTCAATGCACTGAGGAGGTCGGGGCGCCGCTTCTTGTCTGTTTCTCCAAACTGGTCGACGCCAGATAGAAATTATCAAGTCCACTCAGGTAAATGACCTTTTGTTGAGTCTTTTTCCGAGGGCACTTGAAGCATTTAGCAGAATTTGAAATTTTGTGATGACCTTTATTTTTTAAGCTCAGTCAGAAAGTATTCAATTCGTCTGTGCAGTGTTGCAGTTTGTTCCTGGCCACGTAGACGTGCGGTTCTGCAACTTCAGTGAGAGCATCGAGAGAGGTTTGACCAGGGCCTTCGCCGAAGTCCGCAGGCGATCAAAGGAGTCGACTAATTTCACAGTGCATGTGAGTGGCACAAAGTGAGGGAAGCCACGGGCAGTCATGGAGGTGCATTCCAGCTGGGATGTTTTCATTAGGATGCTTTCATTGTGGCTTAGGATCTGAAAGAATCTGAAAAAATGAAATATTTAATTTCTTATCAACTTGACCAAATACAACAAAAAGGCTTTAAAAATATCGAGTTTTTACTCAAAGAAAAAAAGCTGAAAATGTTGTTTGTTCACTAAGCTGACCAATACAAATCAAGTCATTTCACTCACTGATCTGTGGGATTCTTTATGCACTGCGTGTTTCTACAGATTTATATTGTTATTATCTAAAAAGGCTGAAAGTAAAGTATTTGTAATTGACAGTGTTTTATGAGCATTATAGAAAAATCCAAACAGAGAGCTCAAGAGGAAGTAATACTCAAAGAACAAAGCTCTGCTATTCTGTAAGATTAAAAAGTCAATTATAAGAAAAGAAAACACTGGAGTCTTCCTTGTGTTCTGAAATGCATCGCCTGTCTTTTCAAGGTTGGATCAACCTCATCAAACCACAGACAGCATCTCTACAGAGAATGCTGCACATGTTACGGAGAAGCACTGTAATAGTAGACACAATGTAACGTCCATGTAATGCAATGTTGCAGGAGCAAAAGCCATCGCTCTGCATTTTGCTTCTTTTGGAAAGGAGCAACTAAGTGCTCTGTCTCTCCAAAGTATGGATGCTTATGGTCATTTTGGGATATGATAGTTATTGCCAAATAAATGCAGCACAGAGCTTATAATTAGAGGCAAGGATTTCGACCCAAGTGTTCTTGTGGACGCTATACTCACTCCTTGGTCTACTCGTTGTTCATCTTACCATAACTCATGAGCATGACCCAAGTGTTTTTCACATGGCTACTTCTTTTTAAAGTGCTTCATGCTCTAGTTGTTGAGTATTAAAGAAGATTATTTTTTGTTACTAAAGAGGTTATTTGATCACATAGTTATGTAGTTCTCTTTTCAGAGGGAATTTAATTGTAGGTCTTTAAGACACAGATACTACTTTAACAGTAAGATAGAGAATGTTTTATTCGTTTTAATGTGTTTTTTCTGTTTCCTGTAACACTACCACTGTGTTTCAGATTGTAAACATCACCATGGCTGCTCCCATATACGAGGAACAAGGACTAGCGAGGAAACCGGTGGACATTACTTTCACTGTTCGCAGTTCAAGGAGTTATCTGATGGGGTCAGAGATCAGCAGTGCTCTAATGAAACTCACTATGGTGGAATTCAGCTATTACATGGGCTTTCCTGTGCTGCAGATCGCTGAGCGTGAGTACCGTACTGACTGTATTTGAACTATTTCCATTTTCATATTATCAGTTCTGTATCTGGGTTAGCTGGGAAATTCTGAGCGTACTCTGATTGTGATCGCCAACAATGAATACGAGTAAAGGTCACAGCACTTATTGATTCATTTTATAATTTTTTCCACTAGCTTTCCATTATCCAGAGCTGAACACCAGCCAACTGCTTCGCTCTTCCTGGGTTAGAACAGGTATAATGATTTTGAATGATTTTTGTCAGTCTTGCAGTTCATGTAAAGCAGTTACTACAGAGCATATTACTTCTGCTGTGTGTATATGTAGTACTCCTGGGTGTGCTGGACCAGAAAGTGGGTGAGAGGACCTTTCAAGCTAACATGGAGCGCCGGTTGGCCCTGTTACTCGGTGAAGCAATAGGATCAGTCAGACGGGTTAAAAGGGCCACCACCATAGGCAACAGTAGTGTTCAGGTAATATGCTTATAGATTCAATAATCATTTTACTCAGCTTATATTTACAGCTCCGTAGCCCCAGGCTCACTGGGCCCCGTTCCACATGCCACGAATGTAAGCCATATCTTTATTTCAATTTTTTACCAGAGAATAAATATTTCATATATGTAATCACATAAAAAATGCAAAGAAATTTCTTATTTCTTTGTGTTCCGTGTCTCTCACTTTCATTCTCTATGCAACTAAGCTTTAAGCTCTTTCAGGGTCACAAATACTTTTTTGCTTTTTACATTTCTTGTTCCCTATATAACAAAACTTCTAAAAACTCTGCAGAACCATCCTTCCTTGTACCATTTGTATCATTATACCCTGATACAAGCTCTCTCTTGCCACCTTTTCTGAGTACAGAGGGGTCATTATGTGAGTGTGACACTGTTTGTAACCAGTGAAAGCCTTAGTGCTTTACTAATCAAGCTCTAGCTTTTGTGGGTCCTCTCTGCACCTGCTCATCTCCTCTCTAAGGGGACAGGATACGGCTCGATCTCCATGGCAACACCATCCCATTCATCTCAGGGGCAAGCCATTCAAAGACCACAACCTCATGTTGCCTATTTTTTTGTCCTCTTCCTCATTATCCCAGTCCTCCTTATACTCGATGGCTCCTAAGAGCATGTCAGTTAATAATTGTGTCTTTTTCTCTGTCTGTATCCTGCTGTTGGGGGGCTAAAGAGTCAAAAAGTGAATGTTTGTCACAGAGTCAGTGGTAGGTAAAGATTCGGAAATCAGAAGAGAAGCAGAAAATTCAAACAAAAGTAACTGGTCAAGCTAAGACAAGATGACTGTCAGTGCTAAATATCATCATGTGCATCCATTTAGGACCTTTGTTTTTGCCTCGGTGAATTCTACAGAATAATATAGAAAAGAGAAGCACATCAGTGGTGAACCTTTGCTGTCTGCATTTCTGCTAAGATTAGATCTCTAATTTTAGCTCTGGCATCCTTTCTGCTCTTCCAAATGATATTTTTTCAAATCCATAAATATGATAATGTGTTATTCACTTGATAGAATGCTGTTATATAAGAAGCCTGTTTTAATATTTCAAAAACACTCATCTCCGAGTGCCTTATTGGATGAAAGCGTCTGAACTTCTGCTTTGCTTTCTCGCACATAAATAATTATGGTGTATCTCAGACAGATGCCCCTGACTGTCATGACAGAACGAGTGTAGTGTTGTCACCACTGAGAATATCTTATGAGTCTGCCCAGACAGATGAAAGGGAGGTTGAATTTGGGCTGTGCAGTAACACGCATTCACACTGCCCTCTTTCCACTCTAATAAGCAGACACGGACTGGATTAAACCCTGAATGAGGGAGTCTGCCCGGCCGTTTTTCTGTGGCAGCCCAGGCATGACCTGCACTTTACTCTTTTCAGTAATACAGACAGCAGACTGTGCTTGTGCCTCAGGGCACCATCGGGGAGGCTGCACACACACAAACAAATCAGTCAAATTAATCGGTCAAAAAGACAAATTGGACAGAATTTAAAAATATTTAAGCAATGGATCTCCAAGAGGTATGCAAAATGTGACCTAAAATGATGGTTATGTGTCTGTGTGTGTGTATTTGGACCATCTTTACATATCTTGAGGGAACAAAAATTGGAAATTTACTGTAGTTGTGGGGATCAACGGCCGTTATGGGGACAAAATCCCCATCCGCACAAGTTTGAAGACATTTTTGAGGCTCAAAATGTGGTTTTAGTGTCAGGGTTAGGGTAAGAGGCCAGGGAAAGCATTATGTCAACTAGATGTCCCCACAAGGATATGAAAACGCAACGGTGTGTATACTGTGGACACAGGAGTCAGTCCCTATTTTAAAAACTACATTTTGTTTAGTTTGTAGAACTCTGTAACTTTCAGGTGCTTGTATAAGCATTAAATACAGCAAGGTGGACTCGAGAAGGTCAAATGGTTCGAGTCTCAAATCTCAAATCTGTCGTTAAAATAAAAAAAAAAAACAACAATGATTAATGTTGTAATGCTCGGCAGAAAATGAGGTGCCACTGTCTCCATTAAAAAGTCATCTTTACTGTTAAGATTGTGAGACTTTGCCCATTAGCACCTTCATCAGAAATTCCATTTTTAATTTAGAGTGTGGTCGTCCGTCGTGAATCCATTTTTAGAAGCATTTTGTCTTTTTTTTTTTCTCGAGCACAGTCTCTTATCCACAAATGTTTCAGATGGGAAACTTTGTCGTATAAGGACACAAATGGGAACATTAAAGCATGCACGTGGAAATGAAGTTTAGGGTAACGTACATGGTCCCCTGTTTGTGTTCTTAAGGAGTGAACCAAGAAAAGAAATGCCCTTTAACACTACTAACGACCACAAAACTGAGAATTGACAGCCTTTGTCCCTTAGCAAATAAACAGAGTCCGTCATGCTCCAGCCTTTATTTCCCCCCGCACCATCTGGAAATGCTTACCTTTGGAGGAAAAATAAGATTACTGGCAGTTCGGTAAAAGGGCTTCCATCATATAGGAGTTACTAGGTCTGGCAGTGACTCCGTTATTGTATGACAGCCATCAAATCTGGGGTGTGATCAGGAAGATCTGTGACTCTAATAAGAAGCAAAAACACACCTGTTTTTCTTTTTAAGGTCATCTCCTTATGCACCTCTGAAGCACTTCCATATATCCTGCTATGTTTATATCTTCTTATGTTTATATTGCTCCCTGGAAGCAATTTTCTGTCCCCTTCGACTTGCTCCAGAGAGCTCGCTCTCCTCCACTGTGTCAACACAGCATCCCTTCAACTTCAATGCACTGGTGCGCAATTGCACACTTGACAGTATGGGTCATTTGCAGCTAGTGTTTTCCCTCAGATGCCTCAGGAAGTTACAGTAGAGCTCCTTCGACAGTCTGACCCTGGAGGATAAATTTATGATGCATAAAACATTGAATGTTTTGGGGGCGGGGTTTAAGAAGATCTGCTCTTTCCCTGCCTTTTATCTATCACAGCTGTTGCTTGAAAGAAAATTACCCATATCTGTTCAAAACTGCATTCTGAAACACTTTACCAGTCCTCCTTGTTTTAATTCCCAGGTTGTAAGCACAAGCCGGTTGGCGGGTACTGACCTCCCCCTCGAAATAGTGTATTTTGTGGAGGGGCCTAGTAGTCAGAGGATGCCTGCAGATCAGACTGCTAGCCTGCTTAACAGCCTGGATGTCCAAAGAGCCGCTATTGTCCTGGGATATCGTGTACAGGGCATATTGGCACAACGTAAGTATGTCTCAATAAATAGATAAAAAAGATGATCTATGATAGTTCAAGTCAATCAAACACTCCCGTGTGAATTTATTTAATTTGTTAGTGTGTTTTTTCTTTCTTCTTTGATGCTGGCAGGAAGTTTTAGTGTATGTAAACAAAAAAAGACTAATTATTTTAGCTTCACCATCATTACTGTTATTGTAATGGCTAATTGTTCTCAAGATCCTAATAAGAGGAAAGGATACTGACTGCCAGCTCCATGTGTATCTTTACATGTTTATAGTAACATTTGAGCTAATTATCTCCCTTTGTACACGCTGCACCCAAACCCTGTCTTCCTTATTAGGAATCTAAACAACGGATGAAGGCTAATGAGAGCCCCTCAAGGGAGTTCTGTCTCCGTTCTGATTGCGTTCTTTTATGGTGCTTTCCCAGAGGATGAAGTGACTGTTAATTAAAACCAAAGCAGCGCCGTGTCTGTCCAGGGAGAAACGAATCCAGGTTATTTTCCGTAGCTGCGGTTTATAGATGTCCCGTAAATCGCTCACCTTTATAGATTCAGTTCGATCAAGGCTGAAACTCAATAAAGATGAGCTCATTAGCATATAGGAGTGTCACTGTTAATAAATACAGAACATGTGAAGAGCAGCCAACCGATGGGAAATACTGGTAACAGAAAAGAACCTGGATTCTAAAAACACCTTCTCCTCCTTTGTAGTCAATATATGAACTTAGCAGTTTATGGTTTCTTTGTTTTTTCTAATCACAGCTGTCGAAAAAGTGACATCTTCACCCTCTGACAATGAGAACACAAACATGTGGATCATCATCGGGGTTGTGATCCCCCTCCTCGTGGTCATCGTCATCATTTCCATCCTTTACTGGAAGTTGTGTCGGACAGACAAGCTGGAATTCCAGCCAGACGCCATGACCTCCATCCAACAGAGACAAAAGGTAAAGTTCCATCTTTACTTTACAGATGCTTTCCTGCATCAGTGTTTCAAAATGACTTTTGTGCCGTAAATTTTATATTTGTAATTATGTAATGAAGGTGTTTTTGTTAGAAATAGTTTGTTAATTAGATTTACTGGATTAATCCTGGGATTATAAATCAGCATGATTAATAAAGGCTATCTGTCACTGCCATGACTGTGCTGCAAGACCTCACAGATTTGGACATCATGATGCCGTCTTCTGGATGACATTAGTAAAACTTTAATGATTCCAGCAGAGACATATTGAAGGACATGTGCTGGGTTAAAAATTATGATGCTGCTCATACAGCAAACAGCCTCAGCAGCTCTTTTTTTGCTTGAAACAACCAACAATCCTGCTCGACAGTTTCCCTTCGGCTCATTTTGTGTTCAATCTGTGGTTATTGAAAAGCCTCTCTGGCTTTTGTAGCTTCACTTAATTTTAGAAGTAATGCTATTTGGCTGCCCTAAGTAAGATTTCTGTCATAGTATTACCCTCCCTGAAACAGCTTTCAGACATAAGCTGTGGACAGTGAATAAATCTGACTGCCCTTGTCTGGTGGACAATCACAAACTGCACACAACAGAAACACCAGTATCACACAACCTCTCACTATTGCAAATGCTGTGTTTGGTTTAGGCAAGGTTTGACACATGAGCAGAGTGCAGGAGGCGGGGTGCTATACATGATGCGAGCGTGATCACAGGGATTTTCTTCCTGCACTCTTCACACATTGGCTCAATATTAGACAACTTGCCTGTTAGATGGCGTCGGTGTAATACCTGCTCTGACCGATTCTGTCATCTGTGTACTCGTTAGTCTGGAAACCTCCACGTTTGCATGTGTTTGTCCCTTTTTATCGTCACGAATATTTTATTCAGTCTTCTAATGTCAGGCTGTATATTTTATTCCCAAGTAAGAAATTAACTCAACAGCCAGTATTTGGCTGTCTTTTTTTGTTTGTATTAGTTTGGTGAAGTTCATATGTGGTGCAGAAATATAAGACCACACAGGTGTTTAACATATTTGCAGCGCTGTACTCATAACAGTAGTATTAGAGAACAACAGCTGCTGAATCTCTAAAACGTGTCCACCTGCAAACCTCAGCTTGGACTAAGAATACATGTGAGCAAGACAGGAGTAAGACTCCATCCTATGTATGTTTATTTCCATTCCTGATTGCAAACAGCCTGTTTGGGTGGTTCTCTGGATGTTTTGGTTTCAAAAACTGCCTCATCTTTTCATCTCTGTCTGATTCCCCCTCACTTGAACATAACCTTAGCATTTGGTCAGTGCTCTGACGCAGACGTGTATCAGTGGCTCATCCTCTCTGATCCACACATTCGTCTTTGACTTAACACCACTCCTCTTCTCTCAGTCTACTATGTTACTCAGAGAATCAAGGACCTCTCGTCAACAGCGACTCCCTCAAACTAAAAAAGGTATTGAGTTTAGTGAGGATGAAGAGGAGGAGTATGAAGAGGAAGAAGATGATGAAGAGGAGGAGGAAGGGGAGGAGAAGGATTTTAAAAAGGGGAAGGTACAAAGCAGTGTCTGGTGATTTGTAGAAAATGTAGTCAGACCTGTTGTATGTTTGTTGGAAGTAACTTGTTTATGGTTTATTATTCAAGTGTTGCACAATTATGCAAAGAACAAGACCGTATGCACGTTATATGAAGAAGAAGTCAATTTTTATAGTCTGGGTGTTTACTTGTTGTTACAAGTGATACAAATAACAAACAATAGCTCATCACTTATCAGCAGAACAATTTATCTTATTCATCATTGCTTCTGCTTAGAGATCAGTAGCTCTCAAGAGCAATCAGGGTATGAAAAATGAGGACGAAGAAGAGGAGGAAGCTGAAGAAGAAGAAGAGGAGGAAGCTGAAGAAGAAGAAGAGGAGGAAGCTGAAGAAGAAGAGGAGGAAGAAGAGGAGGAAACTGAAGAAGAAGAGGAGGAAGAAGAGGAGGAAGAGGATAAAAAGAAACTGAAAAGGAAAGAAGTTACATCGAGAGAGCAAAAAAGGGAAGAGACCAAAGCTGTGAAAAAGAAACCAGAGGAAGTGAAGAAAGACGGGAAAAAGAAAATGTTGTCTAAAGGGAGACGAGCCGAGGAGGAGGTATCTCATGTAGTAGACGGGAGATTAGTGCCTGTTTGTGTTTATAGATGTAGGATCTCCCTCATTATGGTATCTAGAGAGAAAAGTGTGTGTTTATAGTCGGTAGATCATGTATACAACTCTGTTTCCCCTCACAAAACATAGAAAAAGAATCAGAATGTTTACAGATCACATGAAGCTTGTATTTAACGAAACACCGTCGTTTCCACTTTAACAACATCACTGGGACAGGAGCATATTTACTGCTGTGTTGCTTCACCTCTTTGCAAGCAAAATGTTTTTCCATTATTAGTTTGATTTAAAGTGCTCGACGGTTCAGAGTCACTCCTGTTTCATTTTTATGTGTCTGCACTTTCTAAACTGTAGAAACATGCTGCTCGAGTAGGTGCCAACAAATGGCAACGTATGTTCCTGTACGTAACATGCAGCATCAGTGGAGCATTAACATACATGTAAGTTAGCACTGCACTGCACATATCAGAGCAGATGCTAGCTTTTTGTTTTTCATGTTTTATCTTTACTTTGCATGAAACCTTCAACTTGCAGGGATGCAGCTCTGGGACTTGCTGCAGAGATTTATTTAGTTCTTCATATTTTAATGATGTTAAAATAATGTTTCATCATCATTATTTTAATATCATTAAAATAATTCTATTATGTTCTGTAGATAATGAAACTCTCCAAATTAATTGCAATTTCAAAACAATGTGGTGAAGGCATCTGTTTCTCTTTTTAAACCCAAGTCACTAACCTGAGTCCTCATGTGACTACGGTAATACTTGTTTAGATTTTGTTTTTGTTTCCCTTTTTCTGTTAAATATTTTTGTAGTCTTTGTAGCTCCTGTCCCAACTATTTAAAAATGTATTGCTTATACCAAATGTACGGTAAGCATTTATTTTTTGGGAAAATTAATAGTTTTTCACGTGTTATCTTTACGTTTTAAAGGACCTAATAATCCTTTTTAGGAAACAGAGTTGTACGTTGTGTCTGTGTTGTTGTAAATGGTTTATTATGGCTATGATTAAGTCATGTGTAAGTGTTGTGTGCGTTCAGCTTCGGTGTTGGCTCTAATGAGTCATAGTTTACTATTTGAGGTGTTGTGCCCCTCAAAGACTGGCCTCATTTGTGCGCCACAGAGAACAGTACACACAATCACATACCCATTCACTCCCCCCAGGAGTAGCAGTTTCATACTGGCAAGCAGAAAACTGGATTAGGAATTTTATACCAACAAGCCTCTTCTAAGCTGTACAGTTTGCCTCAGTAAACTCAGTGTGCGCACATGTAATGCAGAGAATTAGGAGGAACACATCGCGTCACTCTTTGCTTGTTGCCACATTTCAGTGTCGTAGGACTAGAGTTTCACAAACTGCTTGCAAACACACTCAGATCTGACATCTTCTGTTTACTCTTCTGCTGACGGGAAGTCCTGAGGGCTTTACACTCACTGCTCCAGCCTCCATCCCCCACCACCCCAAGAACAGAGACACCAAGTCAATGTTTACCCAAGTCTCTCGCTCTTCTCAGAGACTTTCTCTTTATTCATTCTTGTCTGACTGTGTGAGTCTCCCACTGGGCATCCATTCATCAGTCATTTAGCCCAATTATGTCTCGAACGTGGCATCGTTCTGGTTGTCATTTCCCTCATTTACAAATCTGGAAATTCATTGCACTACATTGGACTATCACTTTCTGAGCCTTCAGTTCCCTGTTTTTTGCAGTATTACTCTCATATTGGCATTTGGTGTAAAGTCAGAGGCTTTAAAAAGTAAAGGTTAATGTCACAATGAGGCGGTGAATGCTTGTCAATAAGTAAATACTTAAGTGAAAGTCGTGCTCGCTCCCTCGCTGTCTTGCTGGTGCAGCTTTCGGCTCATGTTCATCCACTCGTTCCTTCTCTTCTTCCCGTTTCTTTAGCTGCAGGCTCCCACCGTTAAAGGCTTTGACTTTGCCAAGCTGCACCTTGGCCAGCAGAGCAAGGATGATGTCATGGTGATCCAGGAGCCTGTCCCGTCTGGCCTCGGGCCCGTCCAAGTATCCATTAAAGATGGCCTCAGTCCATCTGAGAACGGGGAGATCCCCACTCCCATTTCCAAAACGTCCGCTTCCTCCACAAAGGCGTCGCGCAGTGGTCGAAGGAGAGGAAGGTCAGTGCTGCTCGCAGAACAGGAAAGTGACAAAACATAAAGGCTTACTTTACCTAAAGCAAATAAAGAGAGGATAAGCAGTTCTAGTGAAGTTCATGATTACAGCCAGCATATTTTAGAGATACGGTCACCTTCGTGTTTTTATTTTCCACACATGGTGAAACACTGGTAGCATTTTTTAAATTGCGTTAACATTTCTGTATAGATTTTATTACAGCTTGTTTTCCCAACTGAGGTGACTTTCTGCCTCCTTCAATTGGGGCAGCTAGCCAACCAGACAAAAAGCTTTTGACAGATCTTCTGATTAATTTATGCACCAAAGAAGGAGGAATCTTCTTTTGCTCCCTCAGACAGGTCTGTGTAACTTACAGAGGTTAAGCTGAGGTGCATTATAAATATTCATTTTACTTTGTTCTTTAAATATTTTTGCCCTGGCCCGATTTTCCTACATTTGAAATAATATCAAAGCTTAACTAAAGAATTTTCAGTTTTGATATCGACAGCTTAAATGAGTTTGTGCAACATTACCAGCCTTTCCCAGAACACTCACTCTTCTGGTTATTAGATATGTGACACCAAAACAAGTACAGCAGTTACTGCTGGATACATTTATTAACTCCTGTTACAAATGTCTTCCATTACATCAGGCTCTTTTATTGGGCAGTTGGCGCTGGTTGTTCCTCCTTGCTCGACAGCCATCCAAGACAAATTATTTAATGAATGTAATCATTCTGGCAGCGGAGATTCTTTAAGGCATTTATTTCAACAAGTTATAACCAATGTTATTATTTCTTAGAAGTCTCCTCCCAGCTTTTACCTTTCTGCAAGAGCGCAGTTTTTGATTATGCATGACATTGCAGCATGTTCGTGCGCTCTTGGGCTTCAATTATTCATCTAAGGCTGTGTTTGTGTGTCTTTCCTGGGCAGGATCTCCTCATCAGATGGCGACTCTGTGTTAAGTGACCATTCCAGTGAGCGGGAATCAACCGAGGAGAACCTGAGAGCCCAGGCCACGCCCAGCGACAGCAAGCAGACCCGTAAGGTCCCCATCAATGTTTTAAACGGTAAGTGGCCCTGGCAACACTCAACTCGCTCCTCCAAACACGGAGAGCAAATATGAGGGGGAGGAAGAAAATGAAGGGACTTGGCTGACATAAATAGATAAAGAGAGAACAACCACAGCTAGCATGTTTTGATTGACAAGGAGGCCAGTTTGAGATTGTAAAGGGAGGAAGAAAAGACAAAGCAGAGGAGACGTGAAGAGATTCCAGGCAAGGACATAAAACAGAGTGAAAGTAAAAGAAGCAGCTGGTAGGAATTTCTATTCAGTGGTCAAAATAAGACGAGGCGGAGAGGAATTGAGGAAAAAGAAAAAAATGCTAAAGTTACTTTATCTGACAGCTTTTTGATAGATTCAAGCCTGCAGTGCCACTCAAGAGATTACGTGCTGGACCTCGAGGCAGTCGGGCGCGCAGACTGCAGCCTGACTCACACACAGAGGAACAGTCTGTGTTTTGTTATTGATAAGTCTGTGCTGATACTGTACTATGCTCTGCCCGGTGCTTTTAACCTGGTTACGGTTAGGGTTAGGATTGGGTTAGGCTGACAGCAACCCCCCTTTTTTAATTTAATTCCTGCCAAATTGTCATATCCAGAGAAAATCCCAGATGCACGTATGAGACTTGGTTCATTTAGAATGTAAATAAAACAACCAAACAGTAGTATTAGCTTAATTGGGTCGGTGGATACCTGGTGGATGAAAAGAGTTTAATTAGATTCCAGATGAAACACATTCAATATTAAATAATCTGCTGCATCTTTTTTTGCTTTCTTCTTAGTCAGAGCAACATCTTGCTTGCTTTTTTCCAGCTACTGAATAAAAGATCTGAAGAAATGAAAGTATCACCTATGGAAACTTGCCTTTTCCTTTCTTTTGATCTTTCCTGGTTATGTTTCTTTTCTCTCATGCATCCGTGTCAGCTGCACCTCTGTGTTGTTGTTTTTTTTTTAATATTGTTGTCAGTATGCAGCAACCACTTTGATTTTTGTTCTTACTTGATCTCTTTCACCCTAGTAAGACTCTCTTTCCTTTCTTTTGTGGTTTGCAGGCAAGAATAGAATTGGTAAGAGCTTGCCACTTTCTGTCTCTGTCTCTGTAGACCTCAGGCTTGACCTCCAGCAGCTGTCTGTGTGTTGTCTGTTAGTTCTTTGGTAGTTTTGTGCACAGTTCTCACCATCCATCACTTCTGTGCTGAGCTGTCGGTCACAGCATGGAAACAATAACTTCACAAACAAAGGCAAAAGCCATTGTTTGAAACAAAGCTTAGCTTTTGGAAATAGAAATCAATGTTTTATTTTCACGTAACCTTCAAGAAATTTACTCCACACTTTTATTACAACCAATATTTTGAATATAGTGAGGTGGTAAAGAAACACGGACATGTTTCATTAGTCATCCTTATGCATTAGCTGTTTGTGTAAAATCTCTGTCCCCTAGCTTAGATCAGCATTAGCATACGGTGTGAACTCGCTGCTAACATGTCACGACCTTTGTTTTACTCCACAGGTCCTCCTCCTATGAACGATACAAATGAGCAGCTGTCTTCAGCCTCCATCTTTGAACATGTTGATCGGATATCTCGTGGCACCGACGCAAGCAGGAGACTCCCCAATAAAGTCCAGCTTATCGCCATGCAGCCTATGCCTGTCCCACCACTCCACAGTCCGCCCGTCAATGGAAAATTGTCAGACACAAACCAAATGACCAAAGAGGTTTGCTGCTCTCATTTTCTTTTTTAAGGAGATAAGTAATCCAGCAGTTTAATGTTAAAGTGTCTTTAACATTAAATGACCTGATCTCCAGGGTTTTAAGTTGGACTCTGAAACCAGAGAGATGTTTCTCTCTCTTCAGATTCACTCTGATCCTGTGATGGGAACGATTTCAGCCCTGCGTGATCGCGCTGATGTTTGCACAGAGCAGATAATGAAGTGAATGTTTTGGCACATTGGTAACAGTGAAACAGTTTATTAGTAACGTGGGATCGTTTGTGTGCGGAGTAGGAACTGAGATTACCGAAGCTCACAGCTGTAGTTTCCTTCCATGTGTGTACGTTCATGCTCGTTACGATTACCTGAACATGAGAAGCTTTTGTCACAGTGTCTGCACTTGTATGGTTTCTCTCCTGTGTGGACTTTGTGTGTTTTAAGGTCACCTGCAGTGGTGAAGGATGACCCACACTGAGCACAGAGGTGCTTTTTAACCCCACTGTGAAAGAGTTCATGTCGTTTTAAGTCACCTGATGTGGGGAAGCATCTCCCACATTCTTTGCAGTATTTCAGTTTGTCTCCAGTGTGTTTACGTTGATACATTTTTAGTGCTGAAGTTAAAAAATTACCAAGCTAATTATTTCCCACAGGCCTTGCAGGAGTCTCATCTGCTCCTTTGAAAAATTTCATCTCAATGCAGAATAAAAAATACAAAACCCTGACACAAACTCTTTGGTCAGATAGTTTGAAAATGTTCTTTCTCAAAGAAGAAGTCATAGGAACAAAGTGAAATCCTCCAGAGTCTTTTGGAAGATGTAATTCACGCGTGGTTGAAATTTCATTTGTGATGCTTCTGTGGTTCTTATAATTTGCCAAACGAGCTAATACTGATAATTGTAATTTGATCCTCAGATCCAGGTAGCGTTGAGGCACAAGTCAGAAATTGAGCATCATCGTAACAAGATTCGTCTTCGCGCCAAGAGGAAGGGCCACTATGACTTCCCAGCTATGGATGACATAGGCGGTCTTGGCGATGCAAAGGATCCGGATCGTATTTATCGCAAAGAACAGATGCAAATCGATAAGATCCTGGACCCGGATGCTCAGATGCCCTCCGTCTTCATGGAACCCAAGAAAAGGTTAGAGGTTATGAATTTTTGACTTTTTGGTGGAGAACTTGATTTTCTGTGCATGCTGATAATATATTTCTCTCTTTCTTCATGTGTTTCTAAGTGGTCGAGGCAGGCGCTCACCAAAGCAGAGGATGAAAGACCAGATGAATGGAGGCATGATGGAAGCAGACAAAGACCACCTCATCACTGAAGACACTGATGCTGCTTACAGAAAGTGCCCCGGGGTCAACAATGTGGCCTATGTGGTGAGTAACACAGAAGAAGTAGGAAAACCTTTCACGGACCCTGCAACCTTTCTGACTTCTTTGCCGTCTATGTTTTCCAGTCGGACCCTGACCAAGGCCCAGGATCCCCTCACAGGAGTCCTTCCCCCACAGATGATGTCTTCCCAGCCCCCACTTCCTCTCCTCCCGGCCATGCCCCTCCCCCACCACCGTACATGCCCCCACAGCCCTCCATCGAGGAAGCACGGCAGCAGATGCACTCCCTGTTGGACGACGCCTTCGCTCTTGTGTCACCCACTTCTCAGGGCAGCACTGCTGGGATCACTCTCCCAGGGGTCAACAGCAACCCTCCTAACTCTAGCCCTCCAGGTCATGGGCCGAGACCTTGGGGTCTTTCCTACCAAGCTTTCCCCAGCGTAAGTTGCCGTCTGTGTACAAACGCTCTGGCTGGAGCATTGTCCATCCAGTCAGCTATAAATAATTCAGCTGCCATATTGCATGGAACAAGAATATGTGTTACAAATAGAAACAGTGGGAGACACAGCTTTGCATTCACTTTCTTAAGGTGTCTTGCTCTCCTGCTCAGCATGAAGCCTATTGCTTCCAGTATAATCACGTCCTCTTAGCAAAGTACTGACTTAAGTATTCCTCCATCTGTTGCAAGGTGCAACCTTAGCCCCCCCCCACTGGCTATGTAGAGCTCCTAAGACCCTTCAGTGATATAGCCATCACCCACGTAATCTTTATTAATTCCTGTTGGTATAGGCTACTTTCAAAGAAACTGCTTGGAAGGCTTTACAAAGCGAGGCCAGTTTATGCAGTGCCAACCTCTGTTATTAACACTTAGCTACGGCAGCATAATACTATTCATGTACAATTATCCCTGGCTTTGAAATCCATGAGAGGTAGAGGGCTTAGCTGAAATTAAGGTTGTTTGTGTAAGAAGAAGAAAATCTAATCGGTACTTTACAAGTGCAAAAATCTACTCTAAACAAAAACAAAATAGAAGCATTGTATGG
Organism: Haplochromis burtoni; assembly: GCF_018398535.1. Classification (NCBI taxonomy): domain Eukaryota; kingdom Metazoa; phylum Chordata; class Actinopteri; order Cichliformes; family Cichlidae; genus Haplochromis; species Haplochromis burtoni. Next base: position 861,346 of record NW_024582488.1, on the reverse strand, counting down.
CTGTTCTATGGTCCAGATCTAAATGTGTCACTTCATTCATTCATTCCCTGGAAGTGCAACCTTAAAGATTTAATCCCAGACCTTCTTGACTGCAGAGAATACATTTTCACTCCCTGAATACACTTTTTAAATGCTTTCTTATCTTTCATGCTGCTTTACAGCTGTTAATAACAATACTTTGTCCTCTATCCAACACGGGTGCTCACCCCAGACGAGTGAAAGAAACACTGAGCAGTGCAGCCATAAACAGCCCTTTGATGGTGCTTTTATATGCTATTAAAAATATGGATATCCAACAAAATTTTGCTTGGTAAAAATAACAATGTTCACTATGTAAAATAACCACCAACAGTACAGTAAATTGTAACACACACAGCAGGCTGTGATCTCATAAGAATAACTGCATCAACTAAAAATCTTTTTTGCATTTCTTTTCCAATAAAAACAGTTCACCGTTTATACCTCAGACCTCTGTCATCACTGGTACTTGATCATTGTCACTTAAACACAGCACATCTCTGTTGGTCTTCCCCAGAGATTCCCTGAGATGTCCTCTGCTGCAGTGCAAGGCATGGCAACAAGGTCAGTAAAGCAGCTGAAAATAGAGTCGTTTTCCACATGTTCTTCATACCCCAAGAGGTATTTCCTATTTATAATTACAGGTGAACTTTCACCCGTGTGGACATTTTCTTTAGTTTACATTTATAGAGTTGAGCCTCATGAATAATGACAAAGAGTCCTCTTTATTTTATTGTTTCAATGGATCAGGTCTGAACAGCTGCCTCTTAATAGACTCTGAAAAGGCTGCACGTGTACACACACGTAGAGCATCAGCTGTCAACCATTTGTGTTTCCACTATTTGGTACCAAATTGTGAAATGCTTGACTATCAGATTATTGATTGCACCATATAGGAAGGACTCCCTGTGATTAGAAATGTAAAGCGTGCTAAAAAAGTAGCACAAATACACACACAGTATGAAATGTCTCCATGTTCAGTAACTGCAAAAAAGGGGGAAAAAACATCATCTGCTATTAGTCAAATTGTTTACTTTAAACTGACCCAGAATTCAGCTATTGGTGCGTCCTTATGTTTTCTTAAATCATAAATGAGTTTTTTGGTCTGTGTTTCAGGCAGGGCCTTGGCTCGAGCTACCTGCCACCAGGAGAAGCAGCGGGGCACGGTGAGCAGCTCCAGCCAGACAGCCTGTACTCCAGCAGGGGCCTCTACGCTGATGAACTGCCCTCATCTGCCAGACCGCGTCCAGTGGGAGGAACCACAGGTACACAAGGAAGTTCGATAGCATCACACAAATGCAACATTAACACAACAATATTTTATGTTCAGGCTGTTGCTCTGTCCCCCCAAACAAAGCTCATGGTGTCCATTCATTTCTGCATCTCGTTTTCAACTTTTTTGCAGATTTTTTTTTTTTTAAATAGGAAAAAAGGAAACGCACATCTTAAGCAATCATGCTTAAAGATAGACATGTATGTTCTTTATCTCAGTGTTTAATCTCCGTCTCAGTCTTTATGCTATATTTAATCCATCTAAATGTAAACACTCCCACTGTCAGTTACAGCTAAACAACAAAATGAACCATTAGCACAAATATGTCCCTTTTTTTATTCTTAGAGCTATACACTATTTATCTCTGACTTTGTTTAGCAATAAACTGCTGAGAATATGTAACACTGACAGAAATAACTAGTGCAAACGTGAAAGGTTTTGCACTAGCTGTCACTACAGAGGAATAACTCTTGCATTTAAAATATGCCCTTTCTGAACTGGCTGAGTGCGGCGCGTGCGATTAAAGCCATTTGTTGCAGCAGGAATGGGGTGTGTCAGCAAAACGTACAGCTGATTCAGGTTGCCAATGTTTTCTGCAATGATTGAAGAACATCTGTGATAGATGTGCAACCAGTCCAGGGTGCACGCTCACTCTCACCCAAAAACAGCTTGGCTAATCTGAGGACAGACAGTCAGGCAGCTGCCAATAACTTTGTAACTTCACTTACAGTGGGTATAAATTTGCATGCAGCTGACAAATTTTCAGACGCTGATGCCGAGTAAAGACAGTTTCATATATTCTCTGCTTAGATGAGAGAGCATAAAAGAATACTGCAGTGATCCCGAGCAGTTTTGAGTAGGAATGGAAGATACAGTAAGGTTAAAGGTTGGGCAAGAAGCTGGCATGATTAAGGTTGGGTCTTTAGGAAATTAGTGCCAGTAAGTATAATGTGTTTATTTATTTTTTTAGGTGCCCAGCTCCATCATCTTGCACAAGTGGGTCTGTCCAGTCGGATGAATGGTTTCCCAGCAGGAGTCAGGGCTGCTCCGGGCCAGAATGGAGGCTTAGGCTGGAACCACTATCATGATGACAATTTCTCCAGAGCAGAAGCTGAAAAAGATGCAGTGAGTGAATTGCACATTTTTACTTTTTCATTAACAAGTTCATTTAATTCCATTGAAACCTGAAACCCCAAACTTTTCATTTAATCATCGAATTATTAAAAACAAACGCACAGTAACTTGATCCTAACAGGAAGCCAACTTTATTGCTTTTGAGAAACACCCACAGTTTCAGTTTGGTTTTCTTCTAATTTTCTGGTGTTCTTCTGTTTTTGTTACTTGATATTTTTTATCTTATCTATTCTCTTCTTTTTTATCACCTCCCCCTGTTGTTCTGTTTGCCCTTTCTGTCCTGCCTGCTATTTATGGACCCCCTGACTGCTCGTCCTCCTCTATCTTCCAGATTCACCGGAGTGGTATCAGGGAGCCCACGGCCCCCCCGACCCATCTAGATGGTGTGGGTTATCTGACAGCCCCCCCACCTCTGGATACTTCTCCTCCCACTCATTCCTCTGCCTCCTTGATCAAGGCCATCCGGGAGGAGCTTCTGCGGCTCTCGCAGAAGCAGGCGGCTGTGCCCAGCTACCACAGCTGAAGTCCTGGCTTCTAGTGTCCTGCTCTAACCAGTCATGTCACTGACCCTGCCTGCTTGCTTCACCTAATCTGACAGTGCTTCCCATGGAAGTCCATTAAGCTGTACAGCAGAGAGATAGTCCTGCTAAAGTAGAGAGGTTTGCTCCTGAGAAACTGCATAACAGGATGGCTGATAGAGACTGAGATCAGCTGCAGTAGAGTACAGCTGACCAGAGATGACGTGAAACCGACGCGTGAACTCGACATGCCCGTGTTTCTTTCCTGTTCTTTACCGTGGACCAGGGAGCGCTAATGTCACGTACTGTGGACGTCGGACTTGATTTTGCTGCATTTCCTCAGACTCTGTGTCATAGTTTCAACTTTATGTCGCCTTCACAAACAGAAATACAGTGTCAGACTGAAGTCACAATGTCTTTTTACATCACATAACCTGATGTATTTCTTCTTTTTGATGCAGACCCCTAACTTCCTTTCCACCATCAGGTGCTTCCTGTCTTCTGCCATGATGAGCCATGTTATGCCTTGACACTGTGATACAGTTCACGTGACCATACCTGCTGTTAGAGCCTACAGTAAGACCATAGTTCACAGCCAGCAACCCAGTTCAGACAGCAGGCAAAAAAAAGGGGCATCCATACACAGTAATAACACTCATTAATGCTACCTATTCTGTCCTTACTTACTACAGTAAAACAGTGTTCGACCTCTCGGCTTACAATATATACTTTTTCATGTTAAAGTGCTGTTTTGTTTTGTTTTTAATTCGTGTTGAGAAGCTACTTGATGGTTAAGCAAACAGGAGAAGAAATCAGCCTTTAAGCAGATCAAACCGTTTCTGAGCAAGTTTTAAAGATGCAGGCACAGATGTGGTACAAATAGTAAAAGGTGACATACTTGATGATTATGGTCAATATTTAATGTATGTATTCATTATGTGGTTATTTGATGCACTGTATGCAGACGACTTGGTACGGCTCAGGTTTTTCATTAAGAGATTCCTTACGGACAAATCCGTAAAAAGACACTTTAGAAGGTCACATGGAAGAAGTGTAAATTAGGGAAAGTCACAGACACCAGTGTTCTGTTTGAGCTCATTTCTGTATTGAATACACATGGATGTCTTTTTCATGCAGTATTGGAAGTTTGATTTGCCTTTTTGTTAGCACAGGAAGGGAAGACGTGTACTGTATTTCATTAAGAGTTTACTTCAACTACTCATTTTTACATGCTTTTTAAATAGATTTGGATCATTTAATTGTGTTCACCTGGCTCTTAGTCATCATGCTGATTAGAAGTCATTCCAGGTCTTTTCCACAGGATGTGGTGCGATGTTTCGGAGGCCTAAAATTTTAATTCATTCGATTAAAATAAAAGAGGAACTGTGGGGTTTTTATAGCAGGACTTGAAGATGTGTTTTTGCAGTTTGTGCCAGGATCATATGGCAAATTCGAAATGTTCCCTGCACAAGCCTCGACTTCCAGGTGATTTTACTGATGTGGCCACGGTGTTCTTCTCATGCCATGTTTCGTTTCCATGTGACGTGCCTTTTGGACTCACCTGAATTGATTAAGCACCAGACTGTCTACTATTACGCTCCCAATTCTAACACAGAATTATTTAAAAGCATCATTATTCCAACATGGCTGTTTGTCAGTGGATGTAAGGGCAGTTGAACTGTAAACGAATCGATGGAACATCAGGTAACAGTGACACTGTAGCTTTGTTGTCCATTACATGTTCATGGTTTATCCATCTCACACTGTACGCCTCCATCTGCTGGTCCTGTACTGTAACTACATCCTTGTGTTCATCCTCAGTTGCTTTTTGTTGTTGTTGTTTATTTCCAGTCCTTTTCTACGTGTTCTTCTATGTAAAAATGATCCGTTGGCTGGCCCAACTTTCCATTTGCATGTTTAATTGTTGTATTTCTTTGGCTTGGTTTTGAGCATGCTATTTCAGAATTTGTGAAATACAAAGTAAGCTGTAACTTGAGCTGCCTGTTAATTAATGTACATTACCAGAGTGAAAATTACTTCAGATTTTATTTTGCTTTGGTTTCATTTGAGCAATCATAACATCTGACGTCATTCATCCAAAACGTCACATGCTTACAGGTGTTGTAGTTACACCAGAAAACCACAGGGTGGCAGCACATCACAGGAAAACTAGCTGCACTAAAAGGACAAATCGCGCTCCCCCGCTGCACATGACGTAACCAGTTCCCATGGATGATTCTAGGCGTCTCTGAAAGCAGGTCAGTCGGTGGGCTCTTTACGTCTTTTTGAATTGTGAACATGCAACAGATGTTTATCATACAGCAGAGTCTGTTTGGATCAGTGATGCTTCCACTAGCCTTTGGGTGAGATGAATTTTTCTAACCACCAATATCTGGAAAATATGAACATACAAATACACACCAATTAAATGAATCAATCGAGATGCGCCGGTGACTGTTACACGTTTATATTTCTCTTAAAATAACCTCCAGCTCCTCGTTCACTGACTCGTATCCCCATCACAGCTTCTAAAGCCAGTGAGTCAGGCATCTAAATGTTCCGTAAATCTCCTGATCTGTCTCTACAGGGGTTGACTTTGCACAACTCAGCAAGTATTTGACAGCACACTCCTGAGTGGTCAATATTCACAGTCCATGCGCACATTCGGTTATTTTTATGGCTCCAAAACGGCAGCAAATTCATCTGGTCTTAGTTTTGAGAAGTAAACCCTAATAAGGGATTTGATGACTTATAGTCATCGACTATAAGTCGTTCATTTATTGTGTTTCGATTTTGTTTCCGATCTCCTCTATACACAGGAGTCATGCTGTGGCAAGACATGAATTCATTTTTCCTTAATAATCCGTCTTTTTAATTTCACGATGCTGCTAGTTTGAGTTATATCTCGGGCATGATGAAAGAACAGACAGTGTTTGCTGCAGAGTATCCCAGGCTTGCTGCCTCTTGCCCGGTATCTAAACCGTCCCCCACCTCTCCCCACCTTCCCTACGGTAATCCTGCCTGTGTGTTGTCCCTGAGCGCAGCCTGGACACACACAACAAAAACACACCCAGGAGTTAATCTGGATCATGATGGTAATTACTGCCTGTGCGTCCAGCCTGTAGGAGGGTATTGTCCACTAAGGGAGGAGTCAAGCAGTCGGTTCTGCCTACTGACCTTGGAGAAAACTGCGAGGGAGGTAGGCAGGGGAGGGAGGAGAGAAACAGGGAGAAGGAGGTAGCACACTGAGTTTCAGCACTGCAGATCTTCCTGTCTGCCTTCAGCCGCTCTTTCTCTCAGTTTGCTGGTGAAAGACAAAAAGCATTGAGAGGAGGGAGGAGGAGAATTGTGAAAGGAGTCTTTTTACTGATGATGGACGAGGATTTCTTTCTTTTTAACTAATCTTTAAAGCTCCTGTGAGTATTGCCTGTTATCTGCTTGTCATTCAATCTGCTCTTTGCTGCACATGTGTATTCTTTGACTGCAATAAGAGTCACATCTCGGGAATGTACTGATGTTACTAGACGGGTTTCTCAACCAGAGTCCCACAGACGAGGTGTCTTCCCACATTGTTTGTTTTTGTAACCAAGGTAGATGTTTGGGTTTTCCTGAATAGGGTGCAGTTGCAGACATTTGTGCGCTCTGTGTGTGTGTGTCAGAAAATGACATTCCTGCAGTTTCGTGACAGTGAATGAGGCAAGTATTGTTGACACAGCCTACGATGAGCCCTCACAGCTGTTAGCTTTGTTGCAGTGGCGCTGCTGTGGGAGGTTGTGGTCCTCGCCCTCCTTGTTTACAAGCATGGCTTCTTCTTATGCAATTCTCTGCATGCTGCACTATTACATACCATTAGAGCTGCTGCTGCTGCTGCTGCTGCTGCCTACAGTATGAATCAATGGCAGCACGAATAGTTGACTGACACTGCAGACATCTTCTGCGGTACCCAGCTAAGGGCCAGCTGGCACTGATGTCATAGAAGGATGCCACTGTGTTCACTTTAAGCATTGGCTGCGCATATGAATTTTGCATGAAACTGACTGGCTTCATTTGTCTCAAATACCACACACATTCTTTTCCTGGATTTTCAATCACGTTTTTATTACCAGAAATGCCTTCAACCTTATTGTGTGGTCTAAAACCTACATTTCCCTTCTCTCCACCCCTTTTATCTCCTTTTTATCTCTACCAACCAGTGCAGGTTATCTTTGCTCTGTCATCTCTGCCTGTCTTCTCTGCATAACAGTGAGGTGAGGGTATCAGGGGGATTTCTGAGCTAGCGATGCAGAAACTGCAGCGATAAGAGAAAGTTTAGATTTTCTGCACGTGTGTGTGTGTGACATGAGCATCATCTGACGTAATGGAGGAAAGGCATGGATCTCCAGGAGGATCAGTTTTCATAACAAATGAACATTTATCTCTGTGTGTGTGTGTGAGAGAGAGATAAGCAAGGTTAGAGAAGGGTACAGAAAGAAAGTGCCAGTAGCTAGTGCTGCCCTACTTTCCACTGCATGACACATATTTTATCCAAGTTTAGAAGCAAAAGTGTCTGCATGCATTAGGTCACCATTGTACCGCCTCGTGTCAGGTCAGGTAACTCTTGCTGACATCACCTCTGGTCGCCGGCGGACGATCGCTGTCCTCAAGGTCACAGTGCAGGTTATCTGTTTCTCTGTCACCCCCTCTCCACCAGGCTGTACTGTATCAGAAAACACAGTGTCACATTGTGCGCTGCCGCTGTGCTGAGTAGGAGGCAGCACTCATATGATGTTCTAGGGAGAGGTGAATAGCTGTCATTCATGAGAGGGTGCCCGTTTGCTCGGCAGCTGACTTCAGACACTGATCCTGCCTGTCAGCTGCTGGCGGGTGTCTTCCACAGACCTAACTGTTGTGTCCGTTGCACTAGTAGCTGACACATTAAACATGTTTGTTGTTCTTTATAGCAGACAAGGAAACACAGCACAGGTTTTGGAGTCCAGAGAACACAGGTCATATTTGAAGAAGCCTTTTATTAGGAAAGCAGTTGCAGAAAATAAGGATCCTTTTACAAACTCCTAACTCATTTTGGCTCAGAAACCCTTCTTGCAAACGCATTGTAGTGCATGTTGTTAGGTAGCTGTGGTATTTTGTTAAACTTTACAAAGATATCCGGTATGCCACAGCTGATCCTCTGACAGCATTAATCCCTATTAGCAGGCACTGGATCTCTCTGCACTGCTGTCCTTCAGACCACATCCTCTGGATGTTTTCAGGACAGTTTGCACCACCAGCAGCAGCAGCAGCAGCTCCGCCAAGACCAGCCCGGCAGCTATTAGTGTGTATGTGGAAGAGTAGAATGAGACCACAAACAACGTTGTCCCGCTTTAAACTTTCCCTCACTCTATATATCGAGACGAACTATAAAGATGGAGCGAACAACGGAGATGCTGATGGAATGAAAAGAACCAAAACGCTGGTTATGTGTTTCTTTGTACTTAAATGCACACGCACAGTCCTTTTACCTCTTTCAGAGGAGCCTTAGACTTTGTGTTCTGGTTGCATGCTGTCTGGACAATAATCAGCAGGTAATCCCTTTAAGCCATTATTTCTCTAATTGCTTTGTCTTGGTCAGCAGATGGACACCGCGGGGATGTTGTTTTGTCCTGTCTGCTTTCTCTTTAGTGAATCATAGCTGAGTACAGAAATAACCTCTGTGATATTGTTTGCTCGAATGCATATTCATTTGCTTATGAAACAAGATTAAAATGATTATTTGCTCTTGTATCAGTATAGTCCCTGTGGGCAGAGAACACAGTATACGAAACAGCAATGTGGAAAGTCTTTAACTGTGCAATAACCTCACAACTTTCTTCACTGTCTAATAGCATCCATTTAACAACTAATGATAACTAATGATTCGATCTTGAAATTGATCAATCATGTACCACAGGACTTCCAGCTGGCAATAATGAAACCACTACTTCACTTCAGCATCACTTGACCGAGTTATCTTAGCTAACTACAGCCAATCACCAACCTTCCTTTTATCTCAGTTATTCTTGAGTGTGCTGCTCATCCTCCACATTGAAAGGAGCCAGTTGAGGTGGTTCTGGCATGTGACTAGGATGCCTCCTGGACGCCTCCTAGATGAGGTATTCCGGGCATGTCGTACTCGGAAGAGGCCCAGGGGAGACTCAGGACTCACTGGAGAGAACACATCTTTCAGCTGGCTTGGCAACATCTCGGTGTCCCCTCGGATGAGCTGGAGGAGGTGGCTGGGGTGAGGGAAGTGTGGGCTTCTCTGCCGCCGTGACTCAAACCGTGACAAGCGGCAGAAAATGGATCGATGCAGGAATGTCTTAAATACATACAGTATATATATGGATGACCTCTAATTTCCTCCTTCCAAATTTTTATAAAACTGGGGTCATTGCACGTACAGTGAAACAAATCCTGAACCTGGCGACTCTGAGTTAAAAGTAAAAGTCAGGAAACCACAAGTAAAGCCTTTTCTCAGGAGAAAATAATAAGCAATCCACATCTAAAGTTTTCTTTGGGCAACATTTAGGCTGGACTGATAGATGATGACTTTATGGTCATGCTAGCTCATGTAACATTACAGCCAGTGGTGTAAGTGATCCATAAATGTCCCAAGTAGCCCAAATTAGGCTGGAGTGAGAGTGGTTTTTAAACATGGTGAGCTCTGTCCAATTTGACATGTCAATGCTGTGTGTGGCTGCCTAGTAAAGATGACATAAAATAACGAGAACAATAAAAAATGGGAAATTAGTGCAACTTTCATGCACTGTTTAATTTTTCCTGCTGTTAAAAATAGTAGGATAACAACATGTTAGCACAAATTGCCCCAGGTAGGACCGGGCTGCGCATATTTATCTCGGTGTGTTACGTCATTGTCTACACACAAATCTTGCGAGTACAGATGAGCCCGCTAGGGGTGATGGTGGGAGACTCACAGCAAAGGGCACCTGGAGGAGTTACACAGGCCACAGGGTCAGAGTTTTATAAATAGAAGCAACACACATTGAGACGTGAGATTCATGCCCACAAACACATGCTCAGGGAGGAGTAGAAAGTGGCTTTGGTCTTGGCTGCAGCTGTCCCTCCGGCTCTTCTTTCCAATTTCACTGGAATCAACTTTCAGACAGATGGATCTTTGAAAACGTTTCATTAAAGTGAATAAATACTGATATTGCTATCGAGAGAACACCTTAGCCAGCAGTTTTGCTACTAAAGTGACAGTCTTCATATACTGTTTAAAAAACGGTAACATTACATTTAGGAATTGCAGGTATACAGAAAAAGGTTAAGGTCAATAGAAATAGGCTTGGACATTTAAAACCGTAGCATATGAGAAACATGGATGCATAGAATTTATTTAAACATGACTCTACAGTCTTATTTCAGCGAGGGGGGTGTAAGTGCTCCGAACAGCACATTGACAGGCGAGTACAAGAACTCAAAGTCGTATATTTTAGCTAATTTATGCTGGCAGATTGTCCTCATATTCATTGCCCAGAGCTTGTATTTACAGTGATGTTTCTCTTTTTTAAAAACAGGCCTGTTATTTTGTGGCCTTCAAAGATTTGTCTCTATAGTGTCACTTTTTTAAGATTAAATCGCTGCCATCTGATGCATGTCCACATTACACTCAGGCGTGTCTGACTCTTCATCTGCGTTTCTTGATCACAACAGCACTAAACAAACACTCCTGTATCCTAGTAACCATCCAGAGTGATACAGTGGACTGGTAGACTCCTGCATTAACCTGTCAACAGGCCATTGCTGTTGTGAAATTGTGGGCTGTAGAGAGCGGAGTCCCAGCTAGCTTAAAGAAGTCTGACAGAGTCGGGATTCCAGCTGGGTTGTAACGCAGGTTCAACCCTTGAGGGGTGGACAGAAAAGCAGTCCCTCCTGCTCTCTAACAGAGGAGTTGGAGAGCAGGAGGGATTGTGCAAAGACATGCCTTTTTCATAATCCACATCTCTGTGATCCCAGGAACTGGCTGAGCTCTGGCTAACCTGCTAGATGAACTGTGGGAATCTTCTTTTACACCACATGTATTATGTGTAAAATCCTATTCAGTGTGGTTGGATACTCAGGGTGTGGCTGCGGGCTATTTTTATCTAGCCTTTGGTAGATATTTTCCGTAGCAGTGGGAGGGTACGTTCAATTCAGGCTACAGAACTGACTCTTACCTGCTTCTCCTTGTCTCGCACTGGCCCTTCTGTCATAACAGGCTGTCACATTACCTGATTGGAACCTACCTGCGTCCACATCTGTCTAAGGCTACATGCCTGTCTCTCTATAGGTTAGAGAGGAAGATCAGATATAATATCACTGATTTAGAAAGACCCACACGGCTACAGCTTCTGTGAAGACAGCCAGAGACGAGCTGCTGACAGGGAAACCATCCAAGAGCACACAGTTACCACAGTAACCAGTTAACTGACACCAAAGAAAGGCTGACTACACGATTTCGAGTTACCCAACATGCTGCTCCACACCCTCACTGGATGAGAAAATTATGGGATGCCCACACTGGCTGAAATGACTGTTGTTCCTTTCGGTGACATCCAGCTTGTATACATGACACATCGACTGTTATTATGCTCTTGTGCATTAAATCTAGCAGCATGCCAGTGTTGCATATGTTTGGTATGCTTAACTTATTAACATCAATGTAATTTTGTTTTCCGCACTGACTTCAAATGTGGAAATAACTCTGTGGAATTGCTCTTTTTACTCAGGTGGAGTTTGTTTAAGAGAACAGACATTTCCCTTTCTTTAATAACGATGAGCTCATTGAGATGAGGGGGGATAAAAGAGAAAAAGCAAAGACTGGGGTCAGAGATCAGAGCTGATGTCAGGATGAGAGCTGCAGGCCAAATGTGATTCACTCATATGCGTGCACAAGCATACAGAGTGTAGCAGGAATCTGACAGACCACGGAGAAATGAGCTGCAAAGCTTGGCATTATGCATGTGGATACCAGCACAATTCCCACCTACTACTTCATTAAACATTCTTTTCCATCAGTTTCTCTTAATTTAGCTGTATATTTGTGTTATTTCAAAATAAAAGCATTGTATATGAATACCAAATACCAGTAGCTAACCCACTTGAAAACTAGAAACCTCTTTTCTCAGCTTCACTCGTCTTTGTAGTGGAGTTCAAATGAGTCATCATTCAAATAACCATCATTATGACTCATTGTTTGCTTTATCTTCATGCCAACAATCATATCCGAGGGCAGGGCATCATATATTTCAGCTTAAATTGATCTTAATTTATATTTTGGAAAAAAGGTACTTTGTTATTCTTATGTGATTTTTGCCATTCATCTGGAAAATATTCTGTTTTTAAATGTGTTGTTGCCAGGATGCAATCAGAATTCATTATGACCCAAACTTCCCATTTGCAATGAAGATGACAAGCATGTCATCATCTCATGTTTTGGAGAGAGTAAAGACTAAAAAGGGCCCTGCACCCTTATGAAGATTCAAAGGGCCTTACTGCTTTGTAGTTTCTCTAAGCCAGCATTTAACCACCATGCATAAAGAAACCTTGCAGTAATCCAAATATGCTAAAGCCTACTAAGGCTGTCAAGCTATTATTTCATACCTTCATGTCTTGTGAAGTCCACAGAACCTCATCAGGCTGAAAAGAAGAAAACAGGAAATGAAATCCACCACATGAGGCCTCTTCGGTGAGGTCTTTCCCTGAGCTCTGGGATTATCATTGCTGGACTTTGTCATCTACCTTCTTGTAAATGAAAGGTTGCATTCTTTACTGATGTGTTCTTCATTTCCTCAGATAGATATATCAGACTATGATAATCCAAGCAGCTTGTCTGCATATGTGCATTTAACTGAGATCAAATATAGGTGGTTTTGAGTGAATTTGTGGATTTAACAGTATTTACTTCTTCTATATAAGAATGACAGCCCCAACTCTTTTAGTGTCGTGCCACAATTGGGTCCAAACCTGAATTTGTTGTTCACTCTTATTAATCATCAGATGCCAGCTTGCTGTGATGCAAACATTACTGTGTTGTTATCATGTTAGCATACTGATGCTTAGCTGGAGAGAGTCACAGAGCTGCTTGCCTGGCTTTGGACTGTTCTTGTTGCAGCTCCCCTCCAAAGAGCATGTGTCAGTGCCAGTCAGCATCAGTGCAGCAGTGAGGTCAAGGGGTTCATTTGCTAATGAATTTCGAGTTTCTGTGTTTTTAACCTTTCTAATTCCACTTGCTGACACATTAACATCATAATTTAGCCCAAGGAGAGCCCCTATAGTCTCAATACACACCCAAAGCAGAAGTCTTAGGGTGTAGGTAGTGGCAGAAAGGACTTTTCTGTCTGACTCAAAAGAGGTGGAAAGCTTTAAAAACAACGGCTTTGTCTATCTGATCCTCATCTACAGGTGCGATAAAAGCCGTTAAGGGAAAGGTGGCTGTGGGATGAAAGTCTCTGAAAGTCTTGTCAAAGCATGAGTAAGAGCTAAGAGCAGAACAAAAGCAGTTCTGTTCTTTATGAGATAAAGAATTCATTACTCAGTCTTCCCTTGGTTTGATTTCTGCTCAGCAGCCACTGCTCATAGTCGTGTTTATTCAACATATTTGGATAGATAATACCTTTTCTCGGATTTCCTCATGTTGGTTTTAAATGATTATCCTGCTTCCAAAAATAGTTTGCAATTGTGGGTGGAGTTTTTTTGTGTATGTAAGGATATTTGTCAGAGGCCAAAGGCAGCAGCTCGGCATGACGTGTAGAAGAATGCACAATAAAGACGCTGCTGTTTGTGCCTGTGTTTGGGAGTCGGGGACAGGCCACACGGTTGAGCCCCCTGTTCTCCACTCTTTGTATCCTGGTCATTCACTACAGTCTCTCTTTGTGCCAGCCACAGATCACATGTCACAATATTTGAACAGCTGCAGTCGTTGGCTGTGTGTTTTCTCTCTTCCTTCCACACGGAGAGTGGAGATCTGGTTTGATAACACAGACTGTGAGAATTTGGACAGGTGAGCAGTGGGAGAAATATCTGTAGTATCGTGCAAGCGTCACATACAAACTACTGTAATTAAAACAACGACAACAGCAAAAGAAAAACATCAAAAGAGTGACAGCTGAGAATCCTCCCCTAGGATGGAGCGGGATCAATATAATGGATGATGTTAGAAACCTAACGGCTCCGTTCATGCTGTCACCTTAACCTAAACCTGTCAACATCAGGACTTGGAACATGATATCTGCTCTTCGAGCCTTCTTGAACACCGCAGCTACTATCCATTGCATTTCCAGGCTGGAGAAACGTTGCCAGTTTTTCTTTCAACATACACTTAAATATCTTCTTCTCTGTTGTCCCGTTGCGTTATTGGCCTCACAGAAAGTGAGTCATATCCTCGACACCAGGAGGCTGCTGTAAGAGAGCCAATAAAACTGTCTTTGAAGAAACTCGCACTAACACATCTCAGGGCCTTTTAAGCAACTCATGCAACGCAAGAATTCAGAATTCATTTACACTGCTCATGTCCCTTGATAGCTACAGGACAAGGACTGTTTGTTGTACTATTCAGTCTCCTACAGCAGTAAAGGTCACTGATAATAGTGGACACAATGCGAGAGAATTGCGTGTCGTGTATAGCGCATGTGCACTATATATATGTTACAGGTACGTGCGCCTGTAACAGGGGTAGAGGTGTTTGGTTTCTGTCCTTGGGCTGTATGTGTGCGCAGACTCACGGACGGCCATCATGGCCACTTTGTATCAAGTTGAAGCGTCAACTGAAACCATTGCCTGTTTGTTGTGCACTTAATGAATCATCACGATAAGCTGGAATTCAAAAGTATACTTGAAGCTAAAAAATGTAACAACTTAATCTTGCTGTTTTTTCACTTGAGGAGTAAAAGTCAAGCTATATTTTAGCTTTGATGGAAGCTGAAAAAAACCCAGCTCTCCAGCTCAGCTTGTGTTGTCAGATGTGATCAACTTGAATTTTTGGGTAATATATGCGAGCTGATTTGTACTGAGATTTGAGGCCATTGTGTAAACTGCAGTTCAGCTCTGCTTTGTCTCCAACGGTAATGAAAAAGCTTTGCTGAGGACTGTGTTTACTGACTTCTGATTACAGTTAGCAAACCCATCATCTGATCAGGGCGAGTACATAGCAGCCTCATGGTCTCTCTGAAGGGGGGAGAGTGCATGAAAAAGGGAGAAAAAAAGGCAGAGGGCACCTTGGCAGTCTAAAGCAGAATGTGATTAAAATTCTGTTCTAGTCGCAAGCACACATTGTTTGGAATCACCATTTGGTATTTGATAAGGCACAGCAAATCGCACCCTCTGGGGAAAGTGTGGAAAGTAACACTGATGACGCTTTGCTGGGAACTCGCAATACAAGAAGAACCCAGATGAAAAGAGTTGTGTAGGTCTTACACTTTGCCGTCTCACAAAAGATAAGTCCAGTGTGAGTGTAAAACCAACAACGCAGGAGTCCTGAAATGCAACTCAGTGGCATCTTTTTCCCCCTCTGCCTTCTGAACAACCACACATTTCAAACCCACCACACATTTGGAACAGATCTTGAATTATTATTTTTATTTTGAAGCTTCAAGCCCATGTTCAGATGTTACAAAATAAGCTCCCTTCACAGTCTCAGAAAACATTGCACAACCATTGTGTTACACTGCACAGTGTTGAAAGAAGAGTGAACTACACTTCTTGTATAAAGCTGGTCATTTAACTTCATATCATAAATCTATTTCTTTAAAAGTGTATATTTCAAGTATTATAATCAACATAATGCAACTTGACCTTTATGTGTGCCGCCTGATAGTGTTTGCACGCCAGCTGTTTTCAAAGGCAGCCATGTTTCCCACACGGCCAAACAAATATATAGTAATGACATGCAAAAACACTCCTCTTCATGAAGACACTATAAAGCAAATTTCCCTCAAGGAAGAATCTGTTATGTTATTAGTTATGTAACTGTAATAGTGAGCTAGACTTTTGATGTGACTGAAATAAATCCATTATCAAAACTAGTGAACTAGTGTGCTGTGGCAGAACCTTTTTATTGTGTCCCGGCCATCATGAATATTACCTTGTAGTGGAATGTAATTCAATTTATTAGACCATCTAATTCCATGGATTTAGATGCAATTATCCATTTTCGTGCACTGTTTAGTCCAGCATGTTTTTTTCTCTCAGTTGATCCTGCTGAATTAAGATGTTATAGTAAGATTAGTGCCAGCAGAGGGGAAAACAATATACCTTACCCGTCAGAGTGAATGGAGCAATAACATTTATGTTTATTCTTTGAGGGCAAATAAGCAGATTAAACACTTTCACTCCTTTATCCAAGATAAAATAGAGTTTTTACAGCCTATTTATCCATATTTACCTGTGCTGAGGGTGGTGAAACTTTACCTGAACGATATAGGCTTTGCCACTCTGACCAAACCTCCACATTGGTGCTGGTATAGTGTGCTGGTGATATGATCTGTAACAGCAATATAGGAGGGGTTGCCATGTGGTGCAGAAATTCATGGTCCCCATAACTAAGATGGCCTTTAGTGCCGACATGAGTTTTTCACGCTGAAAGTGATTTTGAGTGAATTAGCTCAGCTGTAGGCATCACCCTTTAATTTGCTTCAATCATTCATGTCTCCAGAAATTCATATCTAATGTCTTTGAACTAATTTAGAAACATTAGCAAAAAATCCTAACTGTAATGGGAAACATGGTTAGCTTTACACCCCAAAACAGCTTGTTTGTTAGCATGTTAGCATGCTTACAGATAACTAGCTTTAAGAACTAATGCACCCCAAAACCACAGCCTTACAGAAATACTTGATTAAAACCTTCAAGTTATATTTAACTTTTACTTTTCATTTCTGTGGCAGTTTTTGTTGTTGTTGTTGTTGTTGTTGTTGTTGTTATGGAAGCATTAAACGTATTCTCTTATAAAGCTAATATTTTCAAGGTAAACATGCAAAATATACCCTTTTATTCTGTTGTTTTCTAAGACCAATACCTTCCTTGTAATGTGTATAAGAAATTGTCCAAATAAACTGAATTATTTTTCCTGTGGACGCCCACAGCTCACTCTTTAGCATGATCCACTCTACGGCGGTAACCCCTGACCCCTAAACACCTTGAGTCATGACATTCACAGCCATACTTAGACCAGGAACGTCGTGCACGTTGCTAAAGATCAGAGACTACTGACTCTTGTAGGAACGGATGGATTTATAGCCTACCAACTTAGCAGTTCATGGACACGGTGAATAACCAGCAGTGTGAGAAATGTTTCCAGTGTGGCCGCACCCTGACCACTACATCTTTTTTCAGTCCTCACACAGCCCTGGTCCGAGGTATCCTAAACACATACGCTTAAATTTAGACTGGCTCAGGCTGACCACAGACACAGCCTAACCTCCTGAAATCTGACACCCACTGTCTGCTGTTTCTCTCTCTCCTGACTCTGTGGGTAGGTGCGTTTTCACTTTCTAACTTTTGTTCACCGATTTCCTTTGTTGAGCACCCAACCATCTCACACACAAACTCCTCAGTCTCTCATAACCTCTCCCTCTATTCTTCGTGCTCGGGGGCAGCCGACTGGAGCTGATTTACTCTGTTTGCACAGAGTTGGAGCTCACAGTTCTGGAGGAAATGAAACGTTAAAGTTACATGCTGATACGATTCTTAAAAGCCCTTTCCATTATCACTTTTTTGGACTGACAGAATTCATGCTGTGTTTATCTGAACGATCAAACAATTGTCCTCCCTAAATTAAAAAAAGAAGAAGAAGCTGTGCACATCTTTCTTCTGTTGACAAGCTTACTGCTGGAATCCTGTTTATTCATACTGGAGCATTTCCTCGGTTGTTGAGTGTGTGTCTTCAACTGATTTATTTCAATTTGTATCCAATAAGTGAATAAACAGTTGGTGATTCCATTAATAATAGTGGAGCAGTGAAAAATTTAACAGGAAGGTGGAGCGAGAGAGCAGAGAGAGCAGGTGAAAACACACAGCAAATCTGACCCATTTTCACCTGCTCAACCAGCAAGACGTCTCAAAATCTGCTGTCCTTCTGCGCATAATATCTGACAGTTTGATCCTTTCAGTGTTCTGGAAATATAGTTCTATCTGGGGACTGGTCTACAATGGAAACGTTCCACTTTGTTTGACACTTTTTTAATCACATTCAGTGGCGTATCGTTCTGCTTTCTCAAGTAAACGTTACTTTCTATTGTAGTAAACAGGCTTTAGTTTAAGTTTAGATAGATAGATAGAACTTTATTAATCCCTCGGGTAGGTTCCTCTGGGAAATTCAGTTATATGTTATATAGTTATATATAGTTATATTATATAGTCAGTTATATGTATATATGTTTTTCTATTGATAGAATGCTAGTTTCTCTAGCTCTGTGCCCATCATTTAAATTTGCTGATAGTTTAATTAATTGATCAATTATTCTTAGCATTAATATGCTTTCAAATTGAAACATGAATATCCAAGTAAGGTCAATCCGATGAGGAAGATTTACTTTTGCCATTCCTCTTCTCAGTTCCTTCTCCTCTGCAGCTTAGTGCTCAATGGCCCATAACGGCTTCCTGATGGCCGGCTATGAACATGATGAGATCACTAGTATCACTGATCTCATCATCTTTTCATTCACACTCACACGAGAAGGGAGAGGGGAGAGCATATGCACAGAGACACTTGAGAGAATTGGAGGAGAGGGTACAGTAACAGTGACAGCCTCAATATGAATGTAGCCGTACAGATGAAGGCCGTATGGCTGTCGTGTGTTTCAGAGAGCTGGACCTGCATTAACGTGTCGTCTGCTACAGTTAAGCTGCACTTTTGTAAACGAGTCAATCATCACACATAAAGCATATTTGTTTTTGTTTTTTAAAGTGTTAGACTCACAGTAAATAAGACATCAATCAGATTTCTTCAGCATTTTAATTTTGTTTGTGTGCATTTTTTGCACCAAAGATGGAGTGATATAGATGCAAGACAAGGAAGCACTAAGCAAGTCCTGCATTTTTATTCTGTTGAAAAACAGTGTTTGTTTTTTTTAAATGAAAGTGAATGACACCTTTACGTGGGCAGTGCCTGCTGGGTGTGGAGAAACAGATGGCTTTGGAGACAGTGGTGCATGTTTTATTAATAAAGCTCACTGCCCAGTTATGGCATTACAGGAAAAATGGGTGCATTATGCATATCCCTGGTGTCACCGGAGCTTGATGTTTAAGCTACATGTCTGATTGATTCAGACAGTGTGAGTGGGTGAGTGGGAGTGGGATATTCACAGTGAAAATATGCATTCAAATCTATTCGTATGTTTTAAGAATAAATATAATTTGTCATTTTCCATAGCATAGAAGACAATGGATAATTAATTTTACTAAAAAAAAGTAAAGAAATGTCTTGAGACACAGGTCAGTGGCAGGAGTGAATCTGTTTTTGCTTACAGGGAAATCAGTGGGCGTGCACACACATACACAACACGACTCTCCACAGTTGCACTGCAAAACAAGATGGCCACAATGAAGCAATCCAGACGACCACCAACTCTGAAAACTTTGTCAAATCGGGATTTTTGAGTTGCTGAGTGCAAAAAGGCAACACATGACATCAGCTCAGCTCAGAGAAACAAACACGATTCAAGAACATTTCTCATCTCTGGCTGAACTGGACCAATCCCAAACTGTTACACAACAGTCTGGACAACAGGCTCGGACTGTGATTACTCATGTCATCGTTGGGAAATTAATAGAGACCTACTTTCTGCTCATAAGGGATAGAAAACATAAAAGTGTTTATCCTGATATCTGATATCTACTGCTTAAATGAAGCAAGAAAGCTCTTTCTTTTTTCACTCAGCCGCTGAGTCCTCCTGTAATTCCCGTGTCCTCGTCACCACTACCTTTCAAGACTCTAAAACAGAAAATCTGTGACAAAAGCAAGAATAATTATGCAATTATGGCTGCACATTCTTGTGGTGTTCTGCTAGCTCTTCTGTGTTTTTAATCACAGTTTGGCAGCAGTTAAACGTGTGGTCTGAATGTAACCTTTTATTTCAGGAAATAGCTGAAAGTTCTTATCAGCAGCAAACCATTAAGATATACAATGCACTGAATGGTTTGTGTTGAAAGCTGTATGAATATGGCTAACTAAGAGTGAATAGCAGCAGTCCTGCATCTGTCTGGTTTCTGCAGTCCTATAAATACTGTAGGCCCAGTAGGAGGAGGAACAGCGGTAGGTCCAGCAGGTCAAGTTGCCACATATGAGCAATCCCATATGTTTTGTAACACTCTGCATCCTGCCAGTTGGGAGAGATTTTAGTGGCAACAGAAAGCAGTACAGTTGGAGATGACAGCAAAAACAGGTGGGAGCCAAGCCAGCTCCATCTTACTTTTTACATCAGCATGTCAGAATCCCTTTAAGTAAGTCACCAGTCGGTCAAGGAGATTCTTCCTGACTGTGGAAGTGCTCACACTTCAGATCAACCCCACCTTAAAAAGACGCCCATTGTGTCTGTCTGTGCTTGCAGGCGGCCTGGCTGAGGATTCCTCCAATCTGTGAACCGGTGGGCATGTGACATCACCCCCTCCGCCCCATCTCTCCCTCCTTACATCAGTGCATCTGGCCAATCAGTGCTCAAGGAGATCCAGTCACATGAGAATCCCCCCCCCAGTCTTGGTTACCATGACAACGAGCACTGGTCCAGGCAGCATCTTGCTGTGGTGAGAAAAGAGGAGGTGGAGGGGGGGGGAAGAAGGCAGGAGGAGAGGCAGAAAGAGAAGAGGAAAGGGAGGAAGGAAGATAGAAAGACAACAATTCCATTCTGAGGAATAGCTTTTGGATCTTCAGCTTGTTCCTGTCTTCATTCAGTACAGTGAGTACTTCACCTTTATTACCCACGTTCACCTGCTGCACTGCAAGCAAATGAAAGGAGATCTGATGCAGTCCTTTGTCATCAGAATTGGATAATGTGACATGGCAGATGCCTTTGATGATTTCAGGGATGGCATCAGTAATCCCTTTGTGATGTGGAGAATGCATGCAGCCTGCCTCACCTTAGGTAGACAACCCTTTGTCTGTATGTTTACTCAAAGGCTGATGACAGACCTTAACAGCAAACAGAGCCATGGTGGGAACCAGGGTGCTCAGCGCAATTAGAGGCAATTTCATAACATGGTGAAACTCCTTCTGATGTATTATGCAGCGAGTCATTCAGCCTCCAACCGCTAATCTTCGTCCTGTCTTTCTTTTTTTTTTTCCATTTCTACTCCTCCAAGTCTGTCTTCCTTTTTCTATCTTGCTCATTTCCACACAATTAGATCTGGCTGACACTCTGTGCCCCACCGGGGTTTTGTATAATTAGCAAATCCATGGAAATTTCAGCTGGGACAGTTTGCTCTGATTGCAGGACTTGTATGCTATGTAAAATGTCCTTGTGGTGGTAGAAACAGAGAGGTTTTCTAGCTGCAAGTTAATTCATGGTCAAAATGTTGCTGTTTTACATTACCTTACATTTGAACCTCATACATAATTGCAAAGCATGCAAGAGAGATGATGCAGAGTCACTAATAAAGTGCTCATGTCCTGCTATAGAAGGAAGCGTGATGTTTACAGGCTGTTGGATTTTTTTGCTTTTTATTTGTGTGCATTACATGTGACTTAACCGTGATAATCTGGTTAGTATATGGCATTATACGATTCTGACTTCTGCCCGTTTATCTCTCCTTGTATATTTGTACTTGATATCCCTGTATCTTATCTTCTCCCTGCGTAGGTGGGACCAATATTTTTCAGTATTTTTTTAGTATATACACCATATCATTTATTAAATTGTGCTTATAAAGCTCTTTTAAACAAAATAAATCAAACTAATACTGAACTACCAACTTGGCCAAAGTTGTAGTTTATATTATACGTGCCTTGCGTCTCAGCCGCACTATCTGTCCTGTGACATGAGCTGATGGGAAGGTGTTTGCTTGCTAGCTGCGGTAATGTGCCCAGAGCTGATAGCAGCTGAAGGGTTTCTCCTTTCAACATGGCCTAAGAATGTAGCACCTTACAGAGAATATAGATAATCTTCTTCTGATCCAAGTGGATGAACTATATCTCAAGCTGCCTAATCTTTGAGACTGGACTGTTTTTGCTTGCCTGTGATCCAGTTAATGAACCAGTAATGGCTTTGAATGATTGGTTAATAAAAACCTTTCTTTTGACAAGGTTCAGTTGCAGTCTGGATTGCAGAACCATTTTTTTGTAGTCTGGGGAGAAGTCCATGTTGTGACTGAAACAAAAGCAGTGTATCAGTAATGCACATTTCTGTCTGCGGGAAGCAGCCAAACACTCACTAAACTGTTTCTTGCCATTTGAAAGTGATTGTTTAAAACTTATAATTTTCCCAAATTGTAATCTTATGGTTTTCCACTGAGGCAAACTTCAGCCCCTTTGAAACCACTGCACAATCTGGGTCTATACTTTGTTAGAAAACAAACAAATGAGCTTTGGAATTTCCTTTGGAATCATATTTTCAAGATTTCCTACAGTGGAAAAGAAGGAGACTTGCAGATAGACACAGCAGATACACACGTTTCAGGAATGTTAACCATTATTTTATGTCATGCGCCTCATCACTCCAGACTACCTAGAGCCTACTTCTTTTACTGTCCATATAAAACTCCCGGGTGCCAGAGTGCACATCTGAATCACGCCTCTATATTCTGGTAACACACCTGTGCGGATGATGCCCAGTAAACAATTTTATAGTAACCCATTTTTGTGCAGGCTAATTATTACTAGCAATAATTTATCAATTTTTACCCCACAGGTTAAGTCAATATTTATATACACAATCGCCCACAAGGCAAACGGGAAATATTTTACAGTAACTGAAAGATAACTAAATAAATAAATACAAATAAAGTTTGACTGTTCGGATATCACGTTAAATGAAACCCTGCCGGTATCCCCGGTTGTCTAAACCAGTTTTAATGTTTCGGCCAAGGTTTCGACAGCATGTGAACGCAACACTGCTGCTGCGTCACGTTGGAAGAGACCAATTGGATTAAACTGAGTTAAAACACGCTGGCTCACCTCAAGAAAGAGCGGGGGGTGCTCACCTTGTACTGTTAGAGAGATTGAAGTACAAGCTAGCACAGCGTCGTCTCTTTGCCGTACGCAGTCTATTACTGCTTTGTACTCTTATTTCAACATGTAATACAGGAACATTATTTGCTCGCTCAAATTTCAGGAACATACTGTTATTTACAGAGCTGCATGGCCCCCCCTCCTTGTCGGCGTTATGGTTTCGACGGATCCCTCTCAGTCAGTTTCAAGTTGCGCCTTCTCGTCTGCCGTGTGGCTCTGTGCTCTATATCCCTACCGAGCGGAAAAAAAATAGACATTCCCGTTTTGGCTTCACTGTGAAATTTGGATTTACACAGGAAAATGGATTTAATAGAATTATTGACGATTGGATTATAATCACGTGGCATTCAGAGGTAAGAAGACACGCTTCTCTCAGTCGTTTGACAAACAGTGTTTTTTTTTTTTTGAACGTTACCGTGGGATCCGCGGGCTGCACCTTCGCACGTTTGGGAATGTCACGCTCTGTTGGTTTTAATAGAGCAGCTAACGATTTAACTGCATTGGCCTGTTATAAATCTCAATTTTCTTTGTGCAAAGAACATGCACATTACTGGTGCATCACAGAGGAAAACCTCGGTTCTAATGGGACAGCCTGTGGAATGTAGTGGTGGTATTAGTCACTTCCACACAAATATATCCATCAGTACAGAATGCAGTCCAAGCGCGACAGTTTACCTGATGAGTCGGCAAAGAAACTCAGTAATATTTGTACATCACTGAGTCAGAGGTGACATTTGAGAAATGTCGTTTTGGGAGCTTGTTTCGGGTAACAACACAGCCGGAAAGAAGTCATGTTAGGTAAACGTTAATGCACACACTTTGTATTCGCAAAAGATGTTGTTACAGGAGGCTGGTATGGAGCTGGCTGCTGCTTGCTCTTGTGTAAATCTCATGCAGTCCTATACATCCCGTAAGTTTAGATATTTTGCAAGTGCTTTTGTTGTCTCTCAGTACCTGGTTTGTGGCCAAGTGTAAAGGTTTTGACGTTAAATCAAAGTCTCCTCCTAGACTTCAGTGATGAATGCTTCCACATGTCATTTTTGTTTTTGTTGATTAACTGTATGCTGACATTAACATTAATATCATATTACTCCAGCTGGCTCAGCTGGGCCCATACAGCAGCAGCAGCCACTCTGTGGTTAAATGGAGCAGAAGGGTCCTGACCTGACAGGCCAAAGTCTCTTATCCTGTCTCATCTGAGTGATTGGATTTGTTCTATTGATTAGTTATACTGAACCTTTGTTTCTCGCATTTCAAGAGCTTCCTTCCTACACTGTATCTTTAAAGACTTTGTACATCTACTCTGAGGCCACAGGGTGCAGTTGGGTAGGTGGGTGTTAACTGGGCTGTGCTGTATCTGTTCGCACCTTTGTGTTATCATAACTAGCAGTTTCCCTCCTAGATCAGGATGTGGAGCAGAGTAGGAAAGGATGTTTGCTTGGTGGCTGACTGCAGTTTGGCTTTCTGAAGAGAAGCCTGACATAATCGTTCAAGTATAGTCAAGCATGCAGCGTCCTCTGCAAAACTAAGCTGTGCTACAGTGGCAAACTTGGCTTTAAGTTTATATTTCTGTGTTATAAACACAACCCACAAAGCATCCAAAATACATCAAAACACAGCAGCATGAATTTGATAAGGCAAGCTTTTTAATGTTTGTGTTCGTGAGGGAGGGGAAGATAAAGCTGACTCACTTTGCCCCCTTACTGACCGTCGCTCAGAGAGTTAAGGAAACTAGCTCTGACTCTGACCCTCTGTGAACCTGCAGTATATTGTGGAAATGGGAAAAGTGCTGGATGAAAGGACGGACGGTAGGAAGGAAGGAAGTCCTGTGAAGGCAACTCGTGCTGTGTCATGAGCAGCTGGATGTATCCCAGCTATCTGGTTCATTTGCCCGATGGTTGCTGATGTGGCTGACTCATCTGAGACTTGGTGCCCCCCCCTCCATCCCACCACAATATTAAACTACTATGCGTGTTATAGCAAGTCTAGCCTGCTGTAAGTCCTTAAAAGGAGAGACAGCTGTAACTAGAAGGAATGTTGTGAACTGCTTAAGGTTTCATTTCTTTAGCAAACACTCATTGCAAGATAATGAGAGAATATCCAGTTACCGTTTCAACTTTGTACTTAGGTGGATGAGATTGTGATGATTAGTATATTCCTGTGATGATGAGTATATTCCTGTGATGACTGCTGAGTCACACGGGTGTAATAAAACCAAACAGCCTGGATGATGCCATATTGTTTCCACCCTTTAAGGTTTGGAGATCCTACAAAAAGTCTGAGATAGTTGCTTTATCTGCCACCGTTCTTTTTCCCCCCCATAGTAAGAAAAAAAAAAAGAGATTTGGTGGAATAATCACTAGTTAAAGCTGCATGACTTCCAGCATGGCTCCTGTCCATTTGCTTTTGTGATTTCCCACAGCTCTAGATTAAAGACTTACTTCTTGGCTGTTTCTTCCACCTTAGAGATCAGAAGTGGGTCAGTATGACAAATGCATTCCAGAGGCTACGCCAGTGATACATGTTGCCAGTCTGCTGCTCCTTGAACTCTATAAAGGCTACTATCTTACGTCAGCCAGTGTAGCAGAAACTCTGATCCTACACATCTTCATGTGACAAGCAAACAGGCTACTGAGACTCTCTGCGCCGTTACTTTTTTGCTTAAGTGTGTGTATTTTCTCAGCTACCTCACAAAACCCATTTTTACGGCACACTGTTGTAGTTTCTCTTCTCTACTCGGGATACATCTCAGGGCGCGATCTCTAACAACACTGGAAGCATTATATGTTTTTAGTTGTTTCTGCTGCACGGAAACGCTGCCATAGATGGGCTCGATGGGTAATGTTGGTTTAACTTAATCCTTATTTTTGTAATTGTTTTTGAAACCATTGTTGTGTAAGAGAAATATGAAAAAGCAGGGAGAAATAAGGGTAGTAGTGACATAGATACGAGGCTGATGTAGTTAACAAAACTAAAACCAGAACTGAAGCTAAGCCAAACTAAAAAAACGTTTTAGTTCATCGAAGTAGTACGGGTAAAAAACCAAAAAGATTTTCTTTGCATACAAAACTAAAATATACAGAAAATGTTTTTACTGTTAGTAAATCTGTCACTTGTTATTGTTCCAGCTGTTGTTGTGTTTACTGTTGTTGAATTTGAAAACTATCAGCACTGTCAGATGGTGATATAACCGACCAATAAATCACCACTTAGCTTTTTATTCCTCTTATCACGAGCATTCATGCGTCTTAAAGTCAAAACATTGCACAGATTTGTGACTGACATCCACACATTTAATATTCCACGTCTCTGTCCTCTAACCTAGTCTCCACACATTTCATCAGCACTGCTTTCATAGCGAATTCATATTGAATCCTTTTCTGCCTGTCATGACAAAACATTGATTTTTATTGAATGTAATGTTAATTGTGTCTGACAAGGTGTTAAAATCATCTTTCTTGCCAAGAAAGTTGAATCAGGTTTTCTCTTGTTGCTCCTTTGATGATTGAAACATCGTCTCAATCCGGTGATTATTTCACATGATGTCACACACTTGCTGCCATGTGTGGTGTCACGTGAGTGATGACAAACCAGACTTCAACTTTAGAGTAGGCGTGCAGAATGATAGCGATAACATCAGCTTGTTACCCTTTTGAACTGTAATAATGATTGCTTTACCTCGTTAGGGCTCCTAATTTGCTATCATCTGTGCTCTCTGCTCAGATCTGTGTTTTATTCCATCATGTGTTCACAGATCAGTCCTCTAATATCCACTTGGCTGTTACACAAGATGTTAAACAGACCTGGGATCAGGAGTATAGAACAGGACTTGACGGCTGTTTAAAATGTGGACGTGAACTCTTGTCTCGAGGTTTAGGGTTCGGCTGGAGCTGTGAAGACGTTTGATCAGCTAACCTTAACACCAACACTTTGATCGGCTTCACTAAACTACACAAGACTTGTGAATCCCCCTTTGTCTCCTTTTACTTTGGAATGAATTGTGACTCAGTTTCTTTTCCAGTTCGTCCACGTCCCTCCACTGCTTTGTGTTCATTTGATCATTTCAAATATGATTTACAGTGAAGCTGTGAATTCCTCAGTTTTCATCTAGTGTCTAAATGCAATCTGTGCTGCACCTGCTAAGCATGATTTTCCTACCACCTTGTAGTAGGTGACAGGGATTAAAGTGTAATTTGGAAGGAATCTGTTTTCATGCTTGCTTCTATAAAGCAATCATGCCTCGTGGTGCTGCGTGGGTGTTCGGTTACCTTCCTACTGCAGCAGCTCCTCAGTACACTCTGGAAGGCTGGATTTCCTCTGGTCTGCTGCTCAACTATTTGGGAGATGGAGGGACGTGAAATGTTCGGCATTGCGAGGCTGGGAAGAAAGCCAACCTTGCATGTTCTGATTCAACTGTCTGCACACTGTGTAAAACAGCAAAAAAAATACATGTACTGGTCTGAAAAGAGAATGAAAGCACAGCTCGCACACTGCATAACTCTACTTTTACCTATTTATTGCTTCTTGGTAGTTGTAACATTTCCAACACATCTGCTCATGATCAAACAGTAATGCACCATCTGATATTTCTGATGGCCATGTGTTTAATTTGGACTATTTTGAGGCATATGTACAGTTTGTTTTCTCCAATTAGAAAATATTCTTCTGGTGCTTTTATCCTGATCACAGCTAAAGTGACGCGTGTGACTCATTTTATTGGTTAACAGAAATATCCTTTATAAATCATTGCTTAGTTATGCAGTGAGTTATACAGTAACCTAAGAGGGCAAATGAGATAATTAGTTATCGACTGTGTGAAAGACAGGCTGTTTACTGGGTAAACCTCATTCTGCTAAAGATAGGTCTTAATACCTGGTTTTTGATGCTCCCTGTTGCTGCCACACTGCACGCAGCGATACTAACACGTTGAGGATGACCGACCCAAATGAAAGATTTCGGCAACTGTAGGTTTAGCTAGTCAGGGATTCTGCTTCCCTTATATCGACTCGACAGAGTCCTGCAATTTGTTTACCATCTGAACTACTCACAGCTGCGCCCACGCGCAGAGATTAGAGAAAGCAAACATGGATGTGATGGGATTATGGGCTGTGCTGGTTGTAGTTCACTGTTGCACATTCCAATCAATGTACTTTGCTCTTTTTAGATGATGTTTGTCATCAAAAAAACAAAACAAAATAAAAGATTGAAACGCGGCACTGGTGCCTGCCTGCTGGAAACAGTATCTCCTAGTTCTTCCATTGCTGAGTATTGAATGTTGTACTATCATAATATCAGAATTGCATGCCAGAGGACGGATCTCTTTTATTATAGCAGCTATTTCTTGTATCATAATCACACAGGTAAATAACATTATCAGTAGGGCTGTTCGATATAACGATATATATCGGATGACGATGTAAAAACATCTATCGTTTCATTTTACGCTATTGTTTGTTTCATGGTGTCACAAAATAAACTGTTTACGGTAATATTTTTTCATGGTTTTGATGGTCCCTGTAGCGGCTATATTAATTTCTTAAAGTTCTCTCTTTCTCTTATATTTAATATAACCACACTACGGACGGACAAGCGCCTGTTTTTAAGCGTTGTCGTTAGCAACAATGACAGTAAAACCATCGTGTGTCTGCTTGTTTATTTTCCACATAAACCTTTCACAATAAAGCTCAAGATCCTGTTGAGACTTTTCAAAATAAACTGAATCACGTAAAATAGTATACAGAGGATTTACGGATGAGAAGTAAAAAAGAGCCGTCCAGTGCTAAAAAATAAACCTTAGACTCAAACGTTAGAACAGGCTTTTCCCCGCAGCACGCCGTGTAATAAATACTCACAAAGAAAACGGCGGCCGTTACAACTTATGTTTAAAAAATGTATCGTTTCATGCATCGGCTAAAACACTCGACTCCAGCTACACGACGCCCAGCTGGAAACACTTCTGCCCGAGATTCACAGAATTTACAGAAAATGTTACATTTTTGTGATTTATATCGTTATCGGGGTGATAGATGTCTTATATCGGGATATGAGATTTTGGTCAGATCGCACAGCCCTAATTATCAGTGCCGGGAATATCAGTTAGTTTCTCGTTCTGTGTTTCCTTATTTCACCCTGTTTTTTACATTGGCTGTGGCATTCTTCATGTTTGAGGTGTAATTAATGTGGTTTAAGGAAGGAAAGGTGAGATTGGGAACAGAGTTATAGTTTAGTTTTCCTATGGCAAGAATCAAAAGCCCAGTTTGGGTTAGCCTGTGTGCATTCAGTGTGGAACCAAATCATACGACCTCTAAGGTTTGTTTTCACATGACAGCCGAGCTGTTTTTTTTCTGTCCATCGTTCTTCCTGGACATGCAGTGAGATGTTCGCTTTGACATCAGAAAACTCTGATGTTGGATGTTGGATGATCAGTGGACGTTTAAACTGAAGTCCTGTTGGCCGTCTGCATATCCCGACTCCGACCATAACTAATACACGGAGACCAGCGTCTGCCTCAGACTACATTTCCTAGTCTGCTGTTAAGAAGGGTTTTGAGTATACAAGTAACCTGATATGTGCTTTTATTTCAGTATGTGCTCAGATGTAAAATGTATACAGATAACCAAATGTGAAAACCCATGCAGATTTTTATGAGTAGTGCTATTGATAACGCTGATGCAGTAAAAGCTTTGCTGAGTAATGGTTTTGCATTTTTCTACCGTCCATGGTTCATTGTATCTATGTTTGCATAGCATAAATACTATTCTACACTAGTCAAGACTTGTTATGAACAGCACATAAGTTGGGGAAGTGGCATTTCAGCTTGAATTTGAGAGGATTCCTAAATCCAACAGCTTTGGCCGGAGCTGCCAGGACGCTCTAATTGACCATGTTTGACACCCATAAGCAAGCAAGAGCAGGCTGAGCCTGTGCCCAGACTCCCTTGAGGCAATTACTAATATGTAGGTTGTACAAAAGACCCATTGTCATCGGAAACTGTTCCCCTGAGTCATGTCAGCTATTCTGGGGTAAATTTCTTTATATTGTGCTTTTTAAAACATGCTATTTAAGATTTCTTTTCATGGTTGGAAAGGGTTGGATATAGTCCAACAGATTCTGAAACGCAATGAGGCTCAGATTCATTTAAAACCGGATTTGGGCATAATTGAGGATTGTCTTGGCAGCACAACTGAGCAGACTGGGACCAGTATAAATCCTGGAGTACTTGTTTCCAGGAACCACTTTATTTTCTCAGATTAAATTCTACAAGTACATCAAGTGGAGCTGGATGTGGCTTCTTAGCTATTCTATTTGAGTTTTAAAGTAATTGGGTGTAAATGAAGCCAATAAAAAGGGGCATTTCTAAGTTTTTGAAAATGTTTTCTTCATGATATAAAACGCCGTAGCTGCAATTCTATCCCTTTGCCTCATTTAGCGTTCACGGATCTATGAATATAGACATTAGTCTCCACCTTTCCCCATAGATACTTGCCTCCTGCCCTCGATCAAGCTCTCCCTCTTCATCCATGAGTCTGACTCTCAAGATGTATTTATTTATTTAAAGTTTTTACTGACGACATGTGTGGAGTCAGATTTTATTTGACAAAATCACGATGCAAATAATTTCAAATCATGTCTTTGATGTTATTTCTGCAATGTTTGCAACTGAAAGAATCGCCCAGAGAGAAGCAACAAAATATTTCTTTTTCTTTTTTTTCTTTTTATTTGTTCTCTCACAAAGTCCAAGAACTCCATCGTGGTGCTGCAGATATCTGGCTGTGACAGTACAGATAGAAGTGTGCCTCCAAGACTGTTTGCTGTCCAACAGTGAAACAAACAAACAGTAATATCTTGTGATGAAACTAAGCTGAGATGTAATATATTTTAAAAAATTCAAAACTGAATACATAAGCAATAAACAAATAGCTGGATAGTCATTTATTCAGTCCTAGTAAGCGATACTGCGAAGTACACAGCTTGTTGGAGGAAGTTGGAGCTTCTCTTGTTGACGTTAATGGAAATTAGATGAGGGCATCAGATACAAAAAAAACCTAAGGGAATCCATTGGGTATCACTTACTGGTATTAGTGTTGTATACTGGGAAAACATAATTTGAGGTCATAATATAAAACATTAAGTTCATTCTGTAAATTTGGGCCCTTCTAAATGTCTGAAAGGATGATGATCCAGGATGAACTCAGTGGCTAACAAGCCGAGCCCCTCACTCGTCACATCTGCTTTCAAAATGCCGTGATGGCAGTAGTAAAAACGCTCATATCAAATCTTCGAAATGGGACTTCACCAACCGGCAAGTGACATCACGGTGGCTACATCCATCTTTTGTGCTGTTTGAAGCTCGGATAATGAATTGTTTGTTGTTAGCAGTGCTCGTGAAACGAAATCGGCAGCGTCTGCATCAGCTCAAACGAACTGCTCGGCTTCAGTTTCAGAGGGTTAGGGATGTGATCGAAAAGCCAAACGGTTTGGAGACGACTTCGGCCAGAGGCAATTTGAATTTGATCCAATAACTATTTGTGTTCTCTGTGTGGTCTGAGTCTTTGTTCGCTATGTGAACAGACACAACTCTCCTAATTCCTGCTGGATGCACGTGTGCATGACTACAACCTTTAACTGAGTAAAGTAGTTTGCATAGACTCACAATGAGCATGTCTGCTCAATAACTAAAATCAGAAGTGAGTAACACAGCCATTAATACACTCTGACTTAAATTTGTGCATTATCCTCTCAATATGGAGTCACAGTGTGTGGAGTGATTGGTCATTATTACTGTCATCTCAGGTAATTCTGTTTAAGCTGGTTTTAGACAAACATATTCTGTACATTGGTATATTTACATTCCTTTTTCTAACATCTCTCATGATGTTTTTTCATACCGCCGTATGGAGTTTAGGTTAAGGTCCAAATTCCCATTTCCCTATGCCTCTGTGTTGGTGACAGCCACATGGCCAAAACTAGGAAATTTGGATTTGCGAGCACTGATGATAAGCATTCCCGCCAAACATTCAGTCTGTGTTACATATGAAAACAAGAAATCTACTACAAGAAAGCATCTTGAAAGTCCTTTTATTGTCATACACAGCTGTTCATAGATGACTTTGATAAGGAAACTGTAGTTGTAGGCATCATACTGTTGGGATTTCTTCCAGGAAAATTGTTAGTCCCTTGTGCTTAGACCTGGCAGGGAGTTATCTCAAGACCAGTGTCAGCACTGGTTACCCACATATCTGCCTGCTTACTCATAGAAACAAACAGCTATTTTTATCGTTGCAACCCTCGTATCAGTCTTATGTCATGTTTACATTATTCTAACTACAGCCTCTCTTAACTTCAGCTGTAATTGTTTTGTTATATTTCTGCTGCATTGGCCGATCGCTGGCAGGATTACTGGAAAGTAATGGATGGATGTGGATGAAATTTATCACTAGGGGTAAAAACGTAGAACGTATTCACTTTTAGGGTCAGTTTGGAAACAGGATTCTTTTGGAAGGATTGTTCACACCTTTGTGTTTCATGCAGATGGCTGTGACTATTTTCTTGTCTCCAGTTTTGGTACCGTGCACACAATGACCAACAAGTGATGTAGACGTCGGAGTTAATCGTTCCACTTTTGTCGTCAGTGTGATCTATTTACAAGTCGCAGGCAGCCCGTGAACAGACCACACCTGTTGTTGCCTTGCAGACTAATTATTATTATTATTATTATTATTATTATTATTATTAGTATTAGTATTAGTATTAGTATTATTATTATTATGGTCTAGCTATAACTGTCATGGGATGTTAAGGTAATCATTAACTTTCAAGAACAAAGCTAAAATGGAATGCGTCCCAAGGCAAACTGGATGAAATGAGCAAAGGCATAAATCAGTAAAATCCAGCTCTTATTACACTTTCTAGAACTGGTAAAGTTGGTCTTATTCCAGTCTTCCCAGTTATTTTATGCTGGTATAACTGGTAAGAAATTCTGCCTCAAAACCTCTGGGTTCATTCGCCTGACTGTGTTTGCATTTAGCAAACAGCCATAGCTCATCTGATTCTCCTTAGTAATCTGTTCGCACATATTCATAAAGGAAATAATCAAGGATCAAGCTCTTAAGTAGAGCAGGGCGATATGGCCAAAAATATTTATCACGATATATATTTGAAAATTTGCGATAACGATATAACTGACGATATAATTGATGCGAGACAAAATACAACTCCACAACATTACTAGCGCAAAAAGACAACCTTCCATTTATTTTCACTTAAACAAGAAGCTGGTTTTTATGTACATTAAAGCTTTATAAAAATGTAACAGTGCAAATGCAAATTCCTTGCTGAAAGTTTAACCAAAAGGCATTTCCAGTAGAAATGGGCTGACATATCCTGAGCATAACCATGTATAATATCCACTGAAGTTAAAAAGAGGTGCTTTGCAACATTAAACTGCAGTGTGCAGTACGTATTTTTCGGACCATAAGGTGCACGGGATTATAAGGCACATTAAGCGAAACAAAGCAGTCAGATAAATCAAACTTTATTAAACTCATTCTTCTTGCTTCCTCCACTTCTGTACCATTGATTCATTAATGTTGAATTCTCTGGCAGCTGCTCTATTCCCATGTTGTTGCAGTATATTAATGACTAACCTCGTATTGTGGATGGATTATCTCAGTTGTTCTCCTGACTTAAGTTTGGTCCGTTTACAGCATCCTGCCATGCGATTGCATTTGTCTCTAACTATCAGGCACGTTAACTTTTCTAAGTGGAAAAGTGTTGGTGTTCGTCCTCCAGCTTCACTGTTTGTTATGCTAACATAGCTGTGTTGCTAGCGATCACGTAGCACATCATTATATACCAGCTAGCCCACCTTCAGTAACCCTACAAACGTCACTGCTGTTTAGTTTCCTGTCTTCATTCATGTTGGAAGTGATAGCAGAGCTGTACGTTTGAATTTTTCCAGAAATCTCTGTCAGAACATGCTATATCATGCTTAGGTAACTAGCGAAACTAGCGAGCTAACTTCCGCTAGCTTCCTGCTAACTTCTAACTCCGTTAAATGTAATAACTTTTGTTTTCATGGATGCCTGGAAGCTAAACTTCATAGTTACACCTGGTAAAGCAGCAATGCTGATCGTTTTATTAAAGATGAAAGAATTTAGACAGTTTTTAACTCTAGGTGATGCTGCAGTGTTCGTTTGCATACGGAGTTTAGGACCCAGATTACTCCCAGATTTAAGAGCATCTTAGTCCGACAAATACGACAATAACGACGGCCGCTTGCATGTTCTGCAAAAAAATGTGCTTTGTGTATCTGACGGACAAACACCAAACCAGTTCCACATCACTGAAGTTGCACCATTTTTACAAACCAATTCTGGTTCATCTGTTTCACTCAACAATCGGCCATGTGCGTATGAAAACAAAGGCACTGCGCATGCGCGTTTTACTCATATTCTATCGCGATATTTCATTTTCCTATCGTTGCCTAACATTATACCGGTATTATCGTGAACGGTATAATATGGCCCAGCCCTACTCTTAAGTCTGTGGTTTTCCAAGTCTGTGGAATGTAAATGAAACAAGAAACAGAAAAATCCCAGATTGTTTCTACAGTGAAACCAAAGGAAGAGCAAAATGAACCAAAACAAAGAAAAATGATGGTTTGAAATGTTTGTTTGTTTTTGGAGCCATTATAGTGACAGTGTTTATAAAGAAATCATGCTGTCAAACATCCACAAACAGGACTACTGGCCTAATCTCTGTGTCTATTTTTAGATTAGTGGATGATGTAATGCAGCCAGGGCTGCATGTGTTTCAGTCTTGTGGGAATTCTGTGAACGTGTGAAATCCTGCAGCTCATCCAGATGTCAGGATAATTGCAGAAAGAGCTCATATTTCATGAGTTTCCTTTATTTTTGCTGCACACTTCAAATATTTAGTTTGGAAAAGCATAAAATGAGGCCCATTCCATATCCTTACTTTTCTTAATTACTGTATCCCATACATCCCATCTGTGTGGTTTCTTCCTGACCACTGGGAAACACACAGTGCTGCTGTGGAGTGTGCACATGGCTCTCTCTGTAGGAGGGTACTGTTATTCAAACTATAGGTCAGCTTTGTTGTCATTAAGCAGGGTCATGGTATGGCATGTCACAGGAATGTCTGTTTGAGCTGTGCTGTTTTAGACACACACACACGCGCACACACAGCAACACAATATGCACATATTTGTGTGTCTCCATACAGTTTATCATCATCATCCTTCCAAGATCATCTTTTTTGGAAGTATAATTTCAAAAAGTTTATTCTCAGCTGATTCTTCTACTGCTTTTGTTCTTTGCTCGCTACGTCTTGTTTCCTCCGTCATCGTTTGACAGCAAAAGAAAAGACTGGTCAAGAATTTAGGACACAGCGTTCAGAGTTTTTGTTTTACTGATCTGATTAATTCGCTGATACAATCAGCGGTCTCCTGATAGAGTACCGATCTTAAACATTCTCACAACTTCCTCAATTGTTTACCTCTGAATGTTTACCCCTGATATTTGGGCTTAGTACTACAACCCGGCTGATTCTGGATGACTAGTAATCTTCTATATGTAAACAGTATGTTGAGTTCTGTTGAAAAGGGAAAAGATTTGTTTTAGCTCCCTTCACCCTAATTTTTAGGCAGCTTTATTTTAACTGCTCCTGATCAACAGAATTTTTGTATGGTATGTCTGAAGGGTACAACATGGAAGTGAGATGGTAAAGTCCAAGCTCATATCTAAATGTGTACTGACGTAGCGAGGCACTGTCAAAAATACGCAGAACAGTTGGTATAGTAGACCACTGGTGTCCGACTTAGCTGCTGCTGTGGAGAGGACGTCTGTCACATTATACCAAAAAAGTGTTAAAGATGTAGAAAAGTGTCTGCTGCATATTTGTGCTCCTTTTGTTGTTTTCTTGTATTTTTTGTGCCTCTTTAACTCTACAGTAGTATTTAGCTACTTACTGTGCTTACCATATAATTATGCAATTTCTAAATTATGCCAAATGTTTTATGAACAAAAAATAAAACAGAAAAAATGCATATTTGCCAATAACAATATATCAGGGCAATATCAATAAGTCTGTGTGATTTGATTCAACAATGAAATCTTATATCTGAGTTTTTACTTCCATACAGAGGAACTAATGTGTGCCAGTATTTTCATTCTCGTTACTAAATGTATGCTCTGGGGACTGACTGAGCACAGATGTGCGCACATCTCCAACCACAAACCTTTACACTGTGTGTGTGTGTGTGTGTGTGTGTGTGTGTGTGTGTGTGTGTGTGTGTGTGTGTGTGTGTGTGTGTGTGTGTGTAG